>NW_028262413.1:32590827-32893858 GCF_047370975.1 Nipponia nippon | reverse complement strand
TGGTAATTTTTTTTTTTTTAAATACAGCTCTTTTTTGTACACCTTCAGGAAAGATCAATGGTTTAATCAGTAAATAAATACCAATGTACCATATAAGGCCTAAAACTGAGGAGACATGTAAATTGCAGTAAAAATTTATATAGTCTTGAAACAATTGAACAAAAGTTTTTCAGTGAAACCTGAAGCCTTGAGAGTTGAGACAGTAAATCTTTGTGATGGGTTGAAAATGTGGCAGCTGTAAAGGAGACTTCGAAAGTCACACAAAGATTACTTTTTGACATCTGAAGACTTCTGACAGTCACCTACACAAAATGATGGTAAAATTCATCCACCTCTCATGAAGCTAAAATAATTGCATTTTATGTCAGGAACTCCACAAGGATGAAGAAATTCACTCCTCCTCCCAGACGCTTGCTGACAAACTTCAAACATAAATTGAATTTGCTGAGCGATGGTTTGGAAAGCATACACAGAGACAGCCTTTGCCATCATAGAGATGGTTTGTGAAAGCCAAGTATTTTTACATTTTAAACATGTCTTAAGAGCTATTAAAGTTATACTAAAATGTTTTATATTTGGAGCTTTAAAAGCAGTTGTTGAGCAATGCCTTGTAGTTCTTCTATATAAACTGTATTTTATTTAGATTTGTATTCAAGTATTGGCAGCCCAAACACTTTACTTCGATGTCATTATGACAAGTTATTGTGGAAATTGTGTAAAATGTTTAAATCAGAAGCCAAGGCTTCAAAATTATTCTTTCTTATACTATTTGTCAATACTCCTCTACTAAATTATAGTCTCTTAAAGAGAAAATGGCTTTTTGATCAAAAAACTACAGAAACATTTCAGTAACTTATTAAGTTTTCTTTCAGCTTTTATATTCTCTTTGATTGTACAGAAACAGCAGCAGCAATAACATTCTCATTTCGTGTATAGCCAGCCATATGGCATACACATATACTTTTAAAATAGAAAATCCTGTCTTTTGTCCCATGATTTGTCATGGTTTTTAAAATGCACTATACAACACTAAATTCTATACAAACTGTGTGTGGCAACCAAAAAGTACAGTATAGCTCACAGTCAATAGCCAAATCATCTACCAGCTGCTCCCTGAAGTAAAATGCATTCACGTGAATCTAGTGGATATGACTTACTGATGAAAAGGGTAGTCATCATTCACGGGGAACTTGGTTTTATTTTAAGATTAAAACCAGCACAATGTGTCTTTTCAAAATAAATATTTTTCAATAAGAGACTTCCTTTCTGAATTCTGCTCAGTGCCTGTCAAAAGACTTGGTTAGTGATAGTCATGCAAACAGGAATCTGACCACTGTGACAGATTAGGCACATACAGATGGGATGCTAAATAAAAAAAAAGGTTTTGGACCTACCGCATTGGCCTTTGCCTTCCTCCTTGAAAAAGCATTTATGCCACTGACTATAGTCATACAGCTACCGGATAACTCCTGTCTATCTACAGGTGTATCTTTGGGCTAGAAAAGACAAATCTAGAGAAGAAATTTCCAGACTTGGGAAAAAACTCAGATGTTAGTCTAAAAAGACATGCAGAAGAGTAAAGGAGGAATTCCTGTCAAATGCAAGCACAGAATCTAAGCTCAGAACAATTCTCTGTATTTAGGTATTGGCACGTGCATTCCTCCAATGCTTGTTTTTAATTCCCAATATTGTTTCCAGTCACAGCCGACAAAAAATGTCTCTGCATGAAGACAGGGAATTGTAAGAAGGTACGGAGTGATCACTGCCCATTTCTGGAGTTAACCTTTCAGGTTTCCTTTAATATGCCTCTTTGAAGAGCAGAGTTACTCAGCAATAACGAGATGGCATTTAACACGGTACATTCAGGACTAAGAATTCTGTAGAATTATTTCTTTCTTTCCAGAAAGAAGAGAAAGAATTCAGTGTTACCTTTCCAAATTTCTCAAATTTTCCGTAGGGTAGCCTATATCATAAGGGACACACATAAGCCAGCAAAATGATCAGGCTGCACTTTGCAGAACTCCAAGTCACTTTCCCATTACAGCCAAACAACAGATAAAAGAAAAGTAATTCCTCATTTCATGTTCAAATGCAAGTGCATGAGTTAGAAATGAGATGACAACAGCATTATGACACTAGCCCAATTTAAATGTAGTGCAATATGTGACAGTCAAAATAGAAAAGAAGTCCTGATTTCCTAGAACTGGGTTTCTTTTTCAGTAAAACAATAATAATAAAACAATCCTTACTATAAATGAAGAGTAGAATCTGAAGAGTTTAACTCTCATTTGGGCAAGTTACACATACTCTTCGATTAATGAAGATTTTTTTTCTTCCAATTTATTACTCTGCATAACAAGCTTTTTCTCTGTTACTTCGGGACGTATTTTCAAGAAATAAACCCCCCAAAACCCTATTGCTTATAACTGGCAAATAATTCAAAGGCAAAGAAGTGGAAAGACATTTTGAGCAAATTATTTTCCCTTTTCCTTTCATGTAATTGCTTAGGGTAGGATTTCACCTCCTTGATAATGGATATGAATTTCCTAGCATAAAGCCAACTATACTCTAAAGAACAAATTCACACTTTTAAAAGCTCTGTTAAAAGCAGATAGTAGTGGCCAAGAAGCCAACTGTAACACTGCAAACACAGTTTGACACGTCTTGCAAATTCTGCTGGTGAAGACAGCAATCCTCCTTTCTTGTTGCTAACTGTAATGGTTGGCAGGCAAATGGGGAGGGGAGGTAATAATCTAAAAGATAAGCATCTTCGCTGAGAGGTTTAACAAAGTTTAGTGATTTTTATGTCATAATCAGTGCTGTTAAAATTATTTTCTGGATAAAAATATTCATCAGCATGTGAACTGGGTTTTAAAAACATCAGATATGAGAGAAACTGTTCCATTACAATGCTACCTAAAGGTTTAAAATCTGCACAATATCTATAAGAACAAACAAAGGAGGAAAAAGAAAAGGTCAGAAAAAGTTGGGACAAAAAAAATTAAGCTTTCATCTTGTGAATAATCTGTAGGGGAAAGCTGCATCTAATTAAACTGCAAAGTAGAAAAACAAAAATTCTTATTTTTAAATAGGAGATAAACTTGGAAATAATCTGAAGAAAAAAAAAAATGGAATTTTTGGCTGCATCCCTTAGTTACTCATAATTCTTGCCTGACACTTGCTAACTTAATTCAGCAGCTACTTTTTAACAAAAATGTAGGCAGAGGCAACTCATGGAGTAATTCATAGAGAAGGACATCTCTGGTACCTGCCACTTCTTTTGTGCTCTTTCTTCTAAACAGGTGAAAGTTAGCTGAAGAATCAGACTGCCACCTTCAATAGCTGTTTCTGAAGCAAAGCTCTCCATCACACCAGGAAACTCAGCTCAGAAGTTCTGCAGTGTAATCTAGTTTCCACCACAATTTCAGCCAGGAAAATACATTTCTTCACTTTCTGATTACAGCATTTCTCTGAAACAGCTGCGCAGGACCACTGCTTAAAGCAGTTGACATCCTTTCTCACTGGAATGCGATAGAAAGATAAGCCATCTCAGTACAAACATCTCCCATATATTACCTTGGCCCAGAACCAAGGCACTCTGGAATGTAATTTCTAGACAGCACAGAAACCTGAGCAAAGAGTGCAAGCACAGAAAATAAAACAAGGACATGGTTGCCTACCAAAGACATTAAGAAACAACTAGCTTCTTGTGACAATACTTGCAAATACCTTCTGGGAAGCAAATTTTAAAAGACAGAAGTGTCACCTCAACATGTAATTCACTCTGATAAAGCCCAGATCTAAAAGCAGACACAAAATCATTAAGTTAGGTGGCTAAGCAGTAGCTGTATACACAGGCTCCAGCTTCTCACTTACTCCTAATGGAAATTAATAGTCAAGAGATCCCCTGTCTTCCAAAAATCTGTCCCTTATAATTATTCTGCTATTTGTGGGCTAAAGCAAGGTAAACACCCTCTTAAATATTTCTCTTCAAAGGGTAAGTGATCCGTAACAGGGTCTCAAATAGCCTTATAAGCCTGTAAGGTCTTTTCTCAAATTATAAGACACACTTGAAACAGGAAGATTTGTAGACAAGAATAAAGCATGCTTATCCCTTTCTTCTTGTATCAGAGGCAGTCCTGACATACCATTTGCTTTTGCTATTTATGAACTACTTGTATGAACCATGGAGGAATAAATGAGATTACACCATTTGTTAATTCTGTTGACTCATCCAGAATGGGAAGATTATTACATTACTTTGGATTTACATCAACTAATACCAGTTTACCCCAGCCCACTTGCATCAGTATACCAAATGATAATGACTGGTTTTAAGCAATCAGGCACACAAATACACTCCATTTTCAGTTTAATTCTATTATATTGAAACTAATGGCAGTAGTAAGTCCAAACTCACTCTTGTTGCAGGTTTTCTATAGTTTGCCAAACTCTGATTACATTTTAGTGAAAGACAGATCTACCTGGCATTCACGATGGCAAATCATTATCATCAACATCCTCCTCTGCAGAACATATTTGTCCTTATTTGCCTCCCAACTCCCACTATCATAACAAACACTAAAACATAATTGCCCTCAGAATTTCATTCACAAAGAGAAAAATCACTTTCTCAGCAACAGTTCTATTAGCTATACTTGGACAAACAGGACTAATCGGCAATAAAGTCATAGGGTTCTGTTATTAAAGGAAGACAACATTCACAGAAAGTATTCTCTATGGGCACAGTATTGTGCTACATAAACTTGCCTACAGCTTAGTGCAGTGCGCCTGGCACACTCAGCTTGCAAAGCTTATGCAGCAGTACTTTAAAATGGTAGTGCCAGTTTTTAACTGCTCAAGAAAAAAAAAACCAACAAAAAAACACAACAACAAAAAAACAACCAAACAAAAAAAACCGTGGAAGTGTATTTCAGCTAATTGCTTTAAAATGCTAAGCCTCTAGATTTAATGAACCAGTACAAGTCTAACAAAGAATTTATGTGCATGTACACACACACGTACACAAAACCCCACCCCCACAAAATTAATACATATTCCTGGATAGACATCCTGCTGGAAGTAGTTTTGAGGCTAACAGCTTCTTTATTGATCAGGGTTTCTGACATAATTTGACACATAGCCATAAGGCTCAAGCATTTTGCTGAAGATGAGTTTGTGCAAGTAGATAGTTAATATGTGTATCATGGGTTTAATGACCCTTCTGGACTGGTTGATTTTTAAATTACTTTTCCCCCTTTTTGCATGTTACCCTTCATTTCCAGAAAGGTAGGAATTAACGATCCTTTTAAAATAAGAGAATAGTTTAAGAACTGTATTTATTACTCAGATAATTTCTCTGAACATGCAATTGTGAGGTTCCATAATGAGCAATTCTCAATACTTGTAGTTCCGCTTGTTCAGCCTACAGTAAGACTTTGTTTTCTTAAGCTGTTCTGAAAACTCCTGAAGCCAAGCCACATTGCTCCCTTCTCATGCACTATCAAAAGTAATAAAGACTTAGAGGTCAAATTATGACCAACATCCCAGCAGCACATTACTGATGACAAACTTGCACCAGTGTAACAGAGCAGGAGTATAAAAACTATCTCACTGATAAAGCCACAGGAAAAGACCTGCATTTCACTCACACTCAGCTGTGCTGGTCTCCAGTGTTTGATCAAAAAGAATATGAAGATATATTAGAAAAAAATAATAAAAATCCTTAAAGTGCCCAAGTAATAGTCCTTGCACTCTCTACGTGACAGAAAAGGGCCCGGAGGGATTCTGAACTGGCCACAGAGATAAGAACCGGACACAAAGGAGCCAGTGGAGAGACAGTTCAGGCTAAGGGCAGCATAGCAAAGACTCAGAACAGGAAAATGGGTGAAGTCATAACAGGAGATAGTTGCTACTTCTGCGAGGTGGTGTATCACCCCGCCTTGTTCCAGTCCTCCCTCTAGCCATAGCTGGCACTGCAACTTCAGTTAGGATGCAGACTTATGATGACTCCTTGCATGGAGTTCACTCTCACCTTTGGATTCATTAGGAGGAGCTATTCATAGTCATCTTTGCATGTGATAGGTCTAGCTTTAGATTTCCAAATATCCCCCCGCAATGACCAGGAAGCGTATCTTAATATGATTCTAAACACACTTTGCGAAGCTGATGACATTCCACCTTTATTATACTTGGAAATTGGTAGAGTGGATTTGGGAGTTTTTGAGGACCACCTGGAATGGTTATCTTAATTTAAAGGCTGTTTATCTCATTTATTATTAATTAGCTTTTATTTACACACAATTAAGCACACAGCATCTACTTCTGGAAACTAAATTCTATTCATAATAAAAAATTCTATAGACCTTAGGAACTGGGACTGATTAAGATGCAACTGCTGAAGTCAAATGATCGATCCCAGCATTACGTAGAGGTATTTAATTGGTTTTCTTTACAGATGCTATTCAATCTGTTCAACTGCTTAGCAATGTCAAATGGCAGCAATTGACTTGTGTGGAAAAGACCATTTACAAAGGTCCCAAGAGAGACATCAAGGGCTTCTACATGTACAAAAACTCCAACTTAAAAGATGGCTGAAAATAGATAAGAGAGATTATTTTGGTGATATCTAGTCAGAATGTCTCTCTAATTCTATTTATGTCACAGTACTTCTACCGGTATCACATTTTGCTTCTGCTTATTCAAGTAACAAAAAAGGAAAAGCAAATCTATTGTATCAGAAATGCATTATTACAGAAAATATGTTCAGAGCACTGCTTGGGAAAAAGAATTCGATCATAATTATTCCTATATAATTGATGCAAAATAAGCAGGAAGTGTATCATCAGTAAAATATCAATTTCCATGAAGGAAATGTAACAGGACTGCATCTCATCAAATTTCAGACTTCAATGAGAATATAAGGCTTATGGCTTGGTTTCACTGCTTCCCTTGGGATAAATTGATGTTGCAATGTTCATACATTCCTTAAATTAAAATGATGGCATTGCCAAAACACTATACATTCTTTCTGAAAAATTCAGTTTGTTAATCAAAAAAACAACTTTACCTGTATATTAAATATTATTAGTATATATTAGTATTATATATAAATATACTATATTATTCATCCAAGGTATAATAAAGGTCTGAAGTCATCATGCTGTGTATATACAGCTGTGGTTGACAGATCGGTATAGCCCTCTTATCTGGTAAGGCACGAATTGCATATTTACAAAAAAAAACAAAAAACAAACCCAAAACCCTCATAAATGTACAGTTCACTCCTTTCATAGTGTTAAAGGGACCTCACGATCAGTGATGTTGCATAAAATTTTCTATGCTTAATTCTGCTCTCATTTAAATCAATACAGCTTACTCTAACTTCATTGTGCGCCTCATGCATCATCTGAGCAAAGAAAAATTGCTCAGGAAAATGCCTTCCTAGCAAACCAGGATCTGAGTAATAGCACCATCTAGGGGCATCAGTTTCTGAAGTGACATTTAACCATAAATTATTTGTACAGAGCTATTTTAAAAGCTTTATCTTCATTATATTATCATGAAGCAGTCTGAGGAACTTTGATTTCTTTCTGAAAGCTTGTCTTGCTATCCTGTTCAGAGTGTTGAAGGGTTGGGGGTTTGTTTAAGTTTTAATTTCTCTGTTGTAATATAAACAGCACAAGATAATAGATCAACAAATCAAACTGACAGAAGGAATTTAGAATCACAGCTGAGCAATCATAACTATACTTGACATTTGTTCTTGCAGTATTACATAGTTATGCTAATAGTTTTAAAGTTAGTTATTTCTGAAATTTAAATGGTGCAATAAAGAGAACCAGACTGTGCATTTGAGGGGTTTCTAGTGAAATTACTGTACTTCTTCCCTTCACTTATAGCAACAGAATATTCCATAGCAAAGAAGCTGTTGCAATGCAGAGAACTAACTTAATCGGCTTCTTAAAATTTTCAAGCTTAGAAATATCAGGCAAAGTAGACACCTGCAATAAGCAAGCCAGACAACTTGCACAGAGAAATGAAAAGAGGGTGCAGAGCAAGACAATGAAACCCCATCTCTTCCCATGGAATGACAAGGCATTTAGAAAAACAGCTTTGGGAAATAAATCCTTGGCAGTTATCACACAACCTGTAGTGAATTTCCCCACAGGTCTCTTAAAATTTGAGTACTGATGTACACTAAATCCAAGTGAGGGTTGTCACTGAAAAAGGTCATTCTGTTTAATTGTCAGCTAATCAGCTCCTGTTCACAATGCAGCTACGTGAGCCCTCCTCCTGACTTCGAGAAGCAACCTGCAAACAGGTAGTGCTGACAACCCCTTTTGGCCACAGCCCACACACAGCTCAGGCTAACCAGCAAACTGTATTTAACACATTTTTGTAACTGTTTCCAAAACCTGCCTGATAATCAGCATGGTGATAAGA
Organism: Nipponia nippon; assembly: GCF_047370975.1. Taxonomy (NCBI): domain Eukaryota; kingdom Metazoa; phylum Chordata; class Aves; order Pelecaniformes; family Threskiornithidae; genus Nipponia; species Nipponia nippon. The sequence goes on along the minus strand of NW_028262413.1, from coordinate 32,885,413 downwards.
AAAGAAGCATGAAAGAGAGCAGTTTGGTTCGTTTATCCCTTATCTCAGAAGTTTAAAACCTCTATCCGTTTCAAGTTGATCGGGGAAAAGGGCATAGTGCATCTCAACGTTTTAAAGTTCCTTGTAGAACTGCAGTTAAATAGAAAATAAGTAACAAAAAGCCAAGGGGGAGAAAAGGACACAACAGCACTTGCTTTCTCAATCTGCAACTTTATAATTAAAAAACAAAACAAAACAAAACAAAAAACCACAGAGGCTTACATTCCTCTGAAACTTCTTACCACTAGATAGCAATCTGGTAATTAGTGGATTCACCTCAGATTTGGCAGACCATAGGTTGAGCTTACAACTTGCCACATTAAAGCTTGGTTCCAATATCTTTAATGACTGCCATGAGGAGTCTATGGAGCTGTTGTCTCTCTCTGTACTGTGAATATTATTTAACATAAATTTTAGCAGTAAGCGAGCCAAGCGATATGGGGAACACATCAGCCCTTAGAATTACTCTCAACTTTTCAGCATTGCAAGACCCATTCTGAAATCTAAAATTAAATAGGTGGATACTGTAAATAAGTTTCCTATACAGAATTCACATTTACTAGACATTTCCTGATGACCACCATGACTGTATTATATTAGAAACACACTTCCATATATAAATTGTATGTAGAACTACTTTGCACAGGGGAATCCATGCATGCAAATCCTTGATTTTTAATACTACATCTGATAATATGGCTAACATAATCACTAGCAAAATAGATTTCTTAACCTTAACTTGGGATCATTTATGAAAATCAGCTCAAACACCTGTACTCAACCAATATAAATAGATTCAGTAATAATGCACAACAAATACGTATTATATATCTCTCTAGCGTCAGCAGAAATCACATCAACAACCTAACCAGGCCTATTTATATAATATACTGCTCTCACCATAATTACGTGCACATGCATGAAGATTCTGCCCTGTTTCTCTTTTCCATGGCTCACCCCCCTAGAAAGTTTAGGAAAGTTATGAGCAACTGGAAAACCTCATTAGGAATGTAAATGCTGAGCCACACAAGGGAATGCTCTAGCATATTTTGCCTAAGATCACAAAACTAAACAGAATATATGTTGCCATGTATCTAAAAGTAATCCTAGTCTAAGTCAGATATACTGCTTTGATATTCAAAACTCTGCTGGAATTTCCTTAGAGGCTCTTCTAACAAACACACATTTTCTGCACACATGCACATGATAACCGTCATCTTCACATACAGCAAAGATGTAGTATTAATGTAAAATGCAGCAGCTAATTTATTTTATTATAAAATATAGTTCATATATCATAATGCCCCCACTGAGAAATTCTTCCATTTTCATATTTTAAACCTCATGAAGCAGCCTAGAACGTATTTTATTATGCTACAAATTCCTGTAGCGACATATTTAGCTACCTTAATTATTATCATCTTTCCGAGTATGGGAAATTCACAGCTCTCCATGATTGCATGCTTTCAGCAATTGCAGGTTCTAGCTGCAGCAATGACACAAAAAACTCGTAACAGACCTGTAGTAACCTCTATTACAAAGAAAATGAGCCATTAATCTGTGCTGCTACCATTAATCCGTATGCATAAAACCAGTGGATTAGTGGATGGAGGACATTTAAATCCTCAATTCTCAATTTACTGTGTCTTGCACACAATGTTTAAGGAGTTCCACTCTGCCTCTGCCCCAAGTGCAACTGATACCTTTTTCTACAGCTCTGCAGGAGGAAGATCAGTACATAATACAGTCCATCATGTTCATACATTGCATCAAGTCACCCTTGCTCTGAACTGCAACAAGTCAGGCATCTGAAAGCGAGTTAGCCGATCCGTGATTAGAGGCTCCAGTGAAGACCAACCCAGGTTCAATTTTGATAAAAACAGTAACCAGTGTTATTTTTGAACATGGCCCCACAAAGCTGAAGCCTCAGGCCATAGTTTGCAAGGTCCTATACAGCCAGCTGTCAGTGTGCAGTAAGTCTGACACATCAGGACTCAGTGTATGAACATAAGACTAAATTAAAGTCCCTGGCAGGTTTTTTTTTACATAGTCTTTGACATTTGCAGGCACATTTGCACAACGATTACTTATCTGGCTGATAGTATGTGACCTTTTCTAATGGTATGTTTGAGGTAGAGGGGCAATACACAATGAGAGACTACTAAAAAAAGACTTTGTCATTTAACCATTGTTAAATATCATTAAATGACAGTGTTTTGATCTACAAGCAACATTTTGCTTTTTAAAGTTCTATTCTGTTCTAATTCTATTCAACAATTTTTAATTGTTGTTCCAGAAAGAGAGCAACATCTTAAATGGCGTAAAACTCGCACCAAAAATCCAAAATACTGGCAATCCAAAGCTTCTGCAAATACACACATAAGTCTGTTACCTTTTGAAACACCAGACCAGAGCTGTGTAACTCCAGAAGAAGAAAGTGTACCATCAACAACTACAGAAATAACCAGAAAATATTGTGCACTGCTATCACCACAAGTCAGAGTCCCCACACTATGAATTGTGACTATAATTCTAACAGGCTGTTAGACTTAGCCTGTATAAGCAGGAAATATGGATAGGTAAGATTGCTCCAAGTTATAGGTATATTAAGCATTTTAAAATTATTTAATTCCCTAGGAGCATTCCCTTTTACTAAGGGAAGAAATCCATTATTACTGCAGTGACTAGTCCTAGCTGTACTAATTTTTAGAGTATTACTAACAGCTGTTTGTAATTTCAAAATAAAAGAAAACAACCCCCCGCTCATTTATATTTTTAGTAAATGAGATGATTCTTTTATTCCCAAGGATTTTTCTTGCCTTTAACATCTCCTGCAGTCTTCATCTATTTTACGCTTTCCTTGGACTTACTTTCATCTTTTGGAAACCAAATCATTTCCTGTGTAACTCAAACACAAAACTTACATGTATCTTTCAGAGCATAATGTCAACCTTCTCCTTCCATTTCCCACTTCTAATGAAGTTATTACACACAAAAAAACCCAGTATCTCAGTCATCATCTACTCTCTACAGAGGAAATACACAAAGTATTAATGGTCCCCAATTTCTTTAGACATAACAAACATGGATCTATATCCCATAGCAGTTACCATACACTTAATCATTTTATATACATTAGGTAGATACTGAAACACATACACATATACAGAAAAAAAGAGGTACCATCTGTAAATGTAGTACCATATAAAATTAATTCTATACCAGTAAAGATCTCCTATAGCCGAAGATAGAGGTAGATTTGTACTGGATATTAAATTGGATTTCTTCTCTTTGTTTACATTATAATACTGTCTAGCTTTGGATAATCCATAGCACAGCCTCTCCTAATCCCCCCTTTTGTTATTAACAATTTGCAATAACTTTCCAACTTCACCTCTGCTGAAAGTATCCTGTCCTACATTGAAATAGTGCAAGACAATTTGTTAAATAAGCATATGTAGTTAACAAACCTGACATCTCAAGAAAACTTTCTTGTATGATACCAAAATATCAGCTACTGTATTTTACTATGAATATCTCAAACATTCAGCACTGATGATACCAGATAATTGAAGGGCCCTGAAAATGATAAAATGTTCTGAAGACAACACTGTAAACGCTCCTAGACCTTCAGAATATTATTTTACTATTTTCTTGAAAGAGCACTACAGTATCTTATTAAAACTTTATTTTTGATTGCAATTCTAGTCATTAAAATCTAGTTTAATGGTAACATTCTGCACTGTCAAGATATTAGCATCTTAACAAAAAAAAGCTCAGACCTATTAAGGCTTACATAAAAATTAATGATGAGAGAGTTCATGTGACTAGTCACACAGAGGAAGGCAGGGTGTCACCTGTTTTTCCTCTTGCAACAATAAACAAGATTTCATTGAGCATTCACCACTAGAACTACAGGACCTCTGATTTATGGCCAAAAATTATTTAGGGGAAGAAAACCCTGTGTTGTCTAAGTTGATCCATTATTGAGCACTGCTGTAGCTCATCTTGCAGGTTTCCAGCCCGAAGTTAGCTTTTTAAGAATGGCAATTGCTAGGCAGTAGAACAACTATTCTGCAATCCTGTAATGTTTGGAGAGCTCCTTCTCACACTGTATGCTCCTTTCACTAGAGGAAGAAATTCACTCGATTCATATAAAGCCCATGTTATTGGAATCTAGACAGACAAACTGGAAAGGCATTATAAGAAGATAAAGCCATTTATGTAATTGGAAAGAGCGAGGAAAATGAATACTTCCCCATTGTGACTCCTAATGTCCAAAACAGACCAGATGGGACTTGACTTTGCAAGGTCTCAGCCAACACATCTGTCACAATAAACTGCAAAACCCCCTTAATTTAGCAGCCAAGAGATAGAGGTTTGTATCATCCCTCCTGGGACTTCAATCTGAAGCTCCAGAAAGACTTTATATTTCAAAGTTGGTGTTCAGACCCCAAAGGCATCAGTTCCTACTACTGCTGTCATTTAAATAAATAATTTTACAAGTGTCACAACATTTTTATGGTAGCAAAATAATTCTATCTGTAGTAATGAAAGCACCTCTGTAATAACAACCTTACACAGCATTTATACTCTTTTATAATACTTGAAAAATAACTAAAATGAGCTCTTCTTCTAAAAAATAAATGAGAAATCTACCCCCATACAATAATGTGCATATTTACATGAGAAAGGAACTTCCTTCTCTAATGTTACTGTATAATAAACGCAATCAGCTTTTTTCCTGAAACACTAAAATCTCCTATTGGTGACTGTTAACACAGATGAAAACAAGCAAATGATGGATTGAAGATATACAAGCACACTTACATCACTATACTTTCTCAAAATGGTAAAAGCATTATAAATTCTAGTACATTCATTTAGTGAAGTGCTGTATTCTTTTGATAAACTCAATAAATATTGCTAACGCACCATGTTCCTCATTAAATTAACAGGAGTTTATTGATTGAAGCATATGACTGCAAGCTGTTTCTCTCCCAGAAGGGAGCAGACATTCAAACACAGCACTGGGTAGGAAAACAAAATAATGCCCTGTTCTCTTCTGATGTAACTTAATCTCACTTTGCTAGAGAAAAAAAAACCAACATGCTTTTATTGACAAAAAAAAAAGTTAACTGATGTAGTCAAGAGTTAATGGTAATAGGAGCTAATGGAGGAAAATTAATGGAAAAACCTACAGGGTAACAAGCTCAGGGTAACTCAGTAACTGAACAGGAAGTATGCCAAATCATGTAGCATAAACCTTGATTCATCAGTGCCTGCAAGATAACTACGCAGCTTCATTATCATTTTAAACCAGGAAGACTGCAAGAAGGAAGTTCTCTGAAAATAAAGAGTACTTGCAAGTTATCACAAGAGGCCAAACCCAGAATTACTTACTCAGACCAAACTTTTCTATATTTCCCTCCCAATATTTTTGTCAAGTGCATCTTAATAATATATACGTGTGTGTGTATACACACACATACATACAAATTCAAATACTTGAAGCAGCTGTGACTGGCACAGGGCAGCCATCGAGCTCCTCCCACAGAGGGTAACCCTGCAGCACCCCCTGCTACCGAACCCTTGCCATTTATGTCCAATACAACAGCTTTGACCTCCAACACATCACAGATTTCCTTGGACTGTACCTGACTATTCACTCCTTGCAGTTTTGCCTGTCACATATTGTCAAAGCAAAGAAATTTCTGAATGAGTGCCCCTCCCAATGGCTCACTAGGCTGCAGCTTGCTAAGTACCAGCACGCAGACCACCTGTCAAAGCAATGCAAGCCCTTGCAATGAATCTGTCATAGAAATATTGACAACAATAAAAAAAGTAATCTTAGAAGCATTTCACCCTTCTAGAGACAAGCAGACAAGTTCATTGTAACTCAGATTTGCAATCCAAACTTACATCTTTTTGCTGTAAGTGTTTAAAGACTGCCTAATCATCACTTCTCAAGCGTAACAATACTGTAAATCACTCCTGCCCTTTCCTTCACCCTCAGGTCACCCAGAACACCCTAAAAAAACTTCCTTTGGACTTGCCACAAATGCCCTATGAAAGAGACAAACCTCTGAAAACCAAGTGCTTTATTAAATATCATATATATCAGCAGAATTTATTGAATAACTGTAAAATTATGTCCTCATCTTTTACATTACTTTACTAAACCACTCTGTGGAACCAATTAATTACAAAATACCTTAAGCTGGGAAAGGGAACGGCATATACAAATTAATGTCATACTCTTTACTGAGAAAGAAAAGCATATTCTGCTAAGCTCACCTGTATTGACAGACATGATCCAGTCAAATATCACTGAAAACGGATAAGAAAAAGGGCTGGATTTGCCATTGGAGAACATGCAGTTTGCATCAAAAATTCACACTGTTTGCATGCACTGTTGTTTTGTGTATTTTAATCACCTTGTTTTTCATTGGAAAAAGAAGCAAAATGACTCAGTCTCTAAAATATTAATAATTTACCCTAAACCAGAAACAATTCTAATGTTTCATGAGAAAGTGGGCCTATCTTGTTTCTGCAAATGGTCTGGACCTCATACTGACAAAGGCTGTGCTTGGGCAGCTTTCAATCAGAAAAACAGAATGCCTAGTATCCTTTTCCCTATTCTGTTATCTCAGCATTGAAACCTTCAGATAGCCCTCTACATTATGCTACCCCCCCGCCTTGTTTTGACTGGGATTTGCGTAAAGACCATCAATCCTAACAAGAGGAAAAGAAAAAAATAACAACAACAACAACATAATTCCACCACTAAAAGAGACAAACATAGTATTCAAGTTCTTTTAAAGTTATGTTTCCTCTATTCTGCCAAAATCGTAAAAATGTAGAAGTGAATTGAGCACAAATGGTTCACTGCAGCATTATCATTACCACAGCGAGGGAACAGGAGACTGGCCTAAACAATCTTCCCCTGAAGGTTTAATATCCAGTTTGTTCAGAGTTCTCAGATACTTCAGGAACTTGGCTATCAGCCTGTTTCCTCAGTCCTGGAAAGTCTGTTGCCACATCATTGCTTGTGTTAATGTTCAATGAATAACTTATAATTTTCTGATATTCTATAGTGCCTAAGTAGTTAGCTCCTTGGGAACTAATTATTCATTCCTCTCCTTTGAAGGACATTTTCTCGGATGTCCTTTAAAATTAATGCCATGAAGGCACAGTTCTGCAGCACCCCATTACACTATTTTATACGAGGCTTTCCGCAGTGTGATGACCAAGACACCTCACAACAAACCACCAAAGGCTGATTTGTATGCAACTCCCTTTCTTCAGCAGTGGTCTACCACAAATGCCCCAGGTCTCTTCCACGGCATATATAATTACCAATTACCTGTGAACACAGCTTCTACTGTAGTCACCATGATATCAAACTTTTGTCCAAAGCACACAGTAATAATTGTGCTCTTCTCCCATTTCAGGAATGAACTCTCACAAGGCCTCAGAAGTCACCTGTGGCATGAAATCCTGTTCACATTAATGTAAGACATACTTATCAGGTATGTTTGTAAAAGTTTTCCTTTACTGTCAGGAATAGAAGATCCATTAGAAAAAGCAAGCAGGCCCTGCAGCTAGAATCCTTCTTCCACTTCATGATGAAAAAGAGATTTTTACACTGATCATATTTATGGCCAACAGTCAGGGGACAAGAAGAATCTTCTCCAACAGTGTCTGTTATCTACCGAGGCTCTCCAGTCTTGTTTTGGGAAACTTGTGGTCACCACTGCCACAGTAATTGACTGCTGCCATCTAGTGCATTCCCCCTCTGGCAGCTGCTGCTTGTATTGCAGAACTCTTTCCCTAGACCAGCACTTTTAGTTACTGTCTTCAACATATTACAGTTACATAAAGGTCTCTCATAAGATTGCCAATAGGTCTCTGTTCCTCAGGATATTATTTTCCTGGTTTTTTTTTGGAAAAGCATCTTATCTTCAAAACTATGCATGGATATGAGGAACGGTTATCAGGGCCGTGAGTGTACTAACAGGCCTTAACAGCCCTGACCAGCTTCACCTGGGGCCTCCCTCCACACCCCTTGCAGATGGGCCTAAGATCTCAATTTCAGCTTGCGCCATTAGTCCCTGCCTGAGCTCTCGGTTACACCTGTCTCCAGCTCTGCCATTGCCATGCCTGTGCCTGGCCATGAACCCCACTGATCTGGATTCAGACCTGTGGGCCGATTTCCCAGCTGGACCTTGACTCAGCCTCACCACCGTGGAACTGTCCAGTAATCGCTGGGCTGTGTCTGACTCTGGTTACCATCACTGGTCCTGACATGCCAATTAACTTTCTAGCTTGACCTTGGACCTGCCTCATCACCACAAACTTCCCTAGTGATCCGGACATTTGGTTGAACATGGCCACTCTCCCCAGTCCTGTCCCACCTGCCTTGGCTGGCAAAGCCCCCATGCCCCCCATCCCTTAGGGAGCAGTCTGACAATCCCTTGCTGCAACCTGACAATGACAACTCCATATTCATTCACATACTGTTTCCTTTTTAAAGAAGACTGCAAATGCTACTGAAGTATCTTTCACAACCTTGTGAGAGGGCTTCATCTCTGTTTTACATTATAAAGGAAATAAAATGGAGCCAGGTTAAGATATTTCTCCAAGGCTGTATATTGCCTGCCACTACCGAAGTTGACTTATAGCGTTGCATTCCTGATGAATCCCAGGGCTATCATAACAGACTCCGAGAAGCAACTTATGCAAAGACACAGGGTTTGGTAGTATCAAAAAATCCAAAACCCTACAGCACTGTATAAAATTAGGAAAGTCATAGATAAAATACTTTGAGGTCTACATATTAAAAATGTGAACCATACTTGCTAATATTTGTAAATGCTTTGATGGATGTCAAAATTATCTAATTAATCACTGTTCTAAAGAACTGTGAAGTGCACAATTTGACTTCATAATAATAGCATGAAGTCATTATTGTATAATTTCATTGATCATCTGATTTTCTGTTTCATTGGATCATGTTCCCCAAGTATTTATTATAATAGTAAGAATTAATAAGTGCCTTGGACAGAAACTAATTAATTTCAATTTCAAGCCATATCACTGCTACTCAGGTTCTTAATGAGAAAATAATCCTACATTGCAGCCAATATGAAATATTTTCCTTTTTATGTTCATGGCTGATTCAACATGGGCAAAAGATTTTTATGCTGAAGCTATTTTATTTTTTAAAGTTTCCAATATAGCTAGATAAATACTCAAATAGAAAACAGACTGCCAAAGGAGAGTTGATGATTCACCCTGATGCTGAGTCGAAACACTCTTAACACTGAGTATCTGCCTTCAGAGTAAAAAAGGATTTCTTTCCTGCATGGTACGGAAGACACTGAATAAGGTACAAATCAGTTTGAAAAGATGCATCACAGACAAAAATAATGTTCACCGAAGGAAGCTCACACTGAAAACAAGACATGCACATTTTTCCATTGCAATTTACACTTGCTAGCAAGGAGGGCATACACTATTTCTGAAACACATGAAAGATCCATCTTGTATAATTTCTACTTTCTGAATGGGAAAGATCTTTCTATTTTAGTTACATTCTGCAGAGCCATTAAGTGGCATCCATCATTACTTGCTCACTGAGGCATTATACACGGGAGAGAGGAGCATTTAAAATGATTTAAACTAAACTTAGAAAGACTCTTGATTGCTTTTGAGTCTTTTAACTTCCAATAGACCCTCCGCCTGTAAAAAAAAAAAAAAAAAAGGAAGCTACCCTGGCTAAAGCAATTTTGCACATTATTGATTTAGATAACTGGCTTCAAGACAGCAATTTTTAAGTCACACTGGAAAGCTGAAATAAGTTAAAGGAAAAGTCTCCCCTTAGCCTCTGCACACATTTTTACTGTAATTGTAACATTTATCTTGGTGTTTGAGAACAAACTGCACAACTCCAAATCATGTCATAACTATAAAAGAACTTTTATCACCCGTTAAAATTCTGTTACATTAGCAGTCACTTGCCTTTAGAATTTTCACTAAAACTAAAGAAATATTTGGGGCTAACATATTACCATTCACCTGCATAGAAGAGTTTTTCAAAATACAACTACTTTTTTGTCCTGAGACATGAATATGTGCTGTACATAATCTTATGCACAGTTTTCATGTCAATATACATCTATGATTAACCATTAAGATGACAGTATGAAGATATCAAAAGTTTGCAAAGGTTTTTTAAAATGTTTTAGCACTTCATAAATTATTTGCATTTACTATTAGCATAACACGTGCCTTGCCTTGCACACTTCAGCCATAAATCAGGATCCTGACATGCAAGGAATCAGAAAAAACTCAGAGCAGAAAACATCTCTGTACAACTGATTCTATGAACTACAAGAAAAACAAGTAGCAGAAGAGACTGAAGGCAAACCAGAAAAAATAAAGACATTGCACTAAAGAAGTTTTCACAAAGCAAAGCAACATTGTTTGTTGATGACAGTAAAGCTCAGAATTCAAAAGAACAAAGAAATCTAAGGCATAATTAATAGAACAAAAGGATGGTTTTACTCACTCAATGTAAATATGGTGGTGCAGATGAGAATAGAGTCACTTTAATCAAATTTTTACACAACATTGGGAAGTAATACCATATATTGTAACTACTACCAGAAAACATCTTTAGTTTCTTAAAATTTAGGTTACAGGGAATATTTTTTATGGAACACAGCAACTCAAATGAACTAAAGCAAGATTGTAGCTTTTGAAGCTTTTGAGATGCTTGAGATGTACTCCCTGTATTATCCATTTACTGTATGCCCCATCAAGGTGTTTGAACTCTCCAACTGAAGCAACACTTTGGCACAATTATGTGGTACAGAAAACAATAATCTGTTGGTTTTTCATCGTTAGTTCCTTCCATAGACGTTGTGTTTAAAAAAAATTAATGAAACCAATGAGAACATTAATATTTAGTATACAAAGGTCTAGAACAGGGCGGGCGGGGGGGGGGGGGGCGTGGAGCAGGTAAACTCCTACAACTGAAAGTCACTGTCCAGTGCTCAGAAACTGCACGTGTACAGAACCAACTTTCTTGGCAGTTCCCAAGTTCTAAAAGTACAATCTTGTAACATGGATGCAAGGTAACAGATACAAAATAAATAGTGCAAATATATCATATAATAGGAAAAACATCTGCAGAACCATTAATGATACCAAGGTTTATTTAATAAGGAGGATGTTACCAGAATTCAGAAGCAGGCACCTTGGCACAAGGAATCTAATTTAATATCAGGCTGCTTTAAAACTTGCCACTACATTATTAGTTTAATTTAAATGGTTTGCAAACAAAGTGGAACTCCAGATGAAGGCTGCAAACACAAAGTTTAACCCACATATTCCTTCTGAAAGGAACGTAAAATAGAATATTGCAATGTTAGGCTTCTGATTCATTTCTATGAAAGGGTGAAATACAGCTCTCTTGTATTCACATTACAATGAGCATATCTAATTAGCTATTATGACAGGGTTTTCTTTTGTGGTTTTTTTGTTGTTTTGTTTTTTTGTTTGTTTTTCTTTTTCCTTCTCCTTCTGGAAGATTCACCTTTACTCAAATCTCTCCCCTATCCCAGTTAGTTCACTGACACCTTTCTGGTGGGTTCACTTATGACTGTTTCATCAACTGTAAACAACCACAGATTTCAAAGCATCTTCACAAAACTGTCTTTTATTGTATTCAGAGCTCCACTGCATCTTAGATGAAACTCCCAAATAAATCTTATTTTTAGCATGAATTCAACCTTTTCTGCCTTAGAAAATACAAAAATCTCCCATTGTTATCCCCTACATATCCATCTTTCTTCACTTTAAAATCCTAAAAGGAAGCTGAATTCTTTCATGCTTGCCTTTCAGCAAAATCCCCCAATGGGTGAGTAGGAAGGTTCAGTGCTTTCTATAATATTAACTCACAGGTAGTAAAAATCTCGTAGCAGGTCAGGAACAATGCAGATATAAGAGAACAGTGACCCATTATTACGTTCTCCCACACCATCCTGCTCTTAATTAACACTTCATCGTTTTAAAGGGTAACTAAAACTACTTAATATTCAATTCTGAAAGCGTTCTTTTAATTGAAGGCCTAGAAGGTTGCTCTTCTTCAGCTGTCTTGAATGCCATTTTTGAAAACTGAATCATGGCTCACCCACTGTTTAGGACTTGTGCCATTTCCTGCTAGAACCTGTTTTATTTCAAAACATTTCTATCCCTGTTCGGGACTCCACCTACACTTAAGAAAGGCACTCTACAAGTAGCAAGTCAGTCTCTGCCATTTGACAGTTAAAGACTAGGAAAAGGAGAGGGAAGATGTGGTATTTCCCCCACCACCATTCCACTGCTGCAATTTCTAAAACAATAGAAATAGTACAAAGAAATTACATAATTGAAGAGTGAACTGAAATCTCCCTACTTTCACTGTAGCACCTCATTTGGAAAGAGTTCTTTCATCGTCTTCCAGTCCACATAGAAATACTGGCCCACACAGGTCCTAGGCCACTGCCTTCTGGAAGCCTGAAGGCTATACTAGAGAAAGGATTATTTGCCCATTTGCTTGTTCTTCTGTTTTAAGAATTCATTAGTCAAAACAGGTGTACTTGACTCTCTACATAGCATGATTCCTACATTGAATAAATCAGTTTAAATCAGCTGATTTCATTAGAACTGGGTTGATTTATTCTAGTTGAGAACTCCGGGCTACTGCTCTTGTTGACAAAATTCTGATGTTACTCTTTGTTCAAGGATTAAGCTTTGAAGATAATTATCGGTATAGGCCTGCTCACAAGTCTGGACAGAATTTAAAAAACAAGCGTATTTTGCTTTTGGACTAATATAAAGGACTTACCTCAATTTGCACCATTAATCTCTACAAATGAAAGCATGGAATTTTTCAGCCACTGGGGTAGACTCCTGCCAAAGGAAATCACCTACAGCACCTCCAGAAATGCTCTCCTCAGGAGCTTTGAGAAGCTTTGTGCTCTATCTGCACAAACATGGCTTAAAGGCAACATGTGATCTAAGATTTATGTAAATGTTCATTTAATTTAGGACAGAATATTCAATGTAATGTTTTCCAATCACCACCTACTTCAGGAGATGCTGCAGTCACCTACTTTACTCTTCCATCCCTGGAGACTCAGTGCTTAGTATTCTAGTCTTATACTTGCCAAATGCAAGACTGCTACTCACTTTGGTATGCAAATCTTAAGAGTCAGGAGACAAAAACATCCAAGTTAACAAAAATGAGGTGGTTAATTATGTTTCATATTTACACACATCAGACAAAAAAAAAAGAAGTTTTTTTCATCTGTGTGTTTCTGCAATCGCTAAAGCAAGAAAGTTTCTTTCGTAGATAAAATCCTGTTTATTCCAACTTCAGTTTGCTTGCAAAGCTGACCACTGCCATTTCAAATTCTGAGCCCTGCTTACGTTTTATCATTCAAAAGGAAAACATGTCATGTTAAGCAGTTCTCAGAACAATTCCTTTCAGGTAGGTTAAGCCCCTGTAGTATGTAGATTAACACATCGTTGTTCTTTGAACACTTACTCATATTGATGTGATGGAAAAAATAGGTCATCTGTTCACACTCAAGGTCTTTACGCTTAGGACTCAGTTTTCATTGTTTATTCATCTGAGTCAACAGGCCTGAATTGCTAGGATTCCTGCAACAGACTTCTAGGCAATAAGAAGAAAAAACCACTAAATTTGCCAAAAAAAGATTAATTTGTAATAGACATGAAATAACATGCTCAGATTCATCCAAACTATGTGTTATGCAGACTGCAGATAGAGATGTGTAACTAATACTAGCATAAAGGCCATGCTGTAACAGTCATCTGGAATAAGGTAAAGAACCCTTGTAAACCACGTTAAAAAAACAACCCACCTTGGTCTGCTGTGTCATCCTCCCAAGACTCATTATGGCTTTGCCTTATCACTAAAGCCTGCACAGAATACCCACCCAGACTCCGTTACAAATACTATGAAAGTTAGAAGTATATAAACTTAAATGATTAATTGCATATAGATGAAATATGCAATTAAAAGCTTATACTGCTTTTAGCATTTAGACTACTTTTTTTTCCCTTCAGGATAGCCGTTCTTGGAAATTTTACTTTCACATAGGACATTTGTTGGTTTCCCATAATTTCTGATGAAGAAACCATAACAACATTTATTTTGATGCCGTTTGTTTGGCATGTCACAGCGACTTTTAGACAAATGAGTTTGTCGCTATAAATGCATTTCTCAACCTCTCAAGCTTTTGTTTATTTTCTTAAATCATAACAGATTTTCTTCAAACAGGGTTTGACAGCAAAATATGAGGAAATCAAGTATAGCAAATAAGCCAGAACTGTACAAACATGATTCCCGTCATCTACCATGCATTAAAAGTACAACTGCATGCCAAGAAAAATATATTTTATCTTTGCATATTGCAAACAACCTGATTGAACAGCAAAAAAGGGAAAATTATCCATGGGAACATACAGAATCCTAGCCTCTTTCGATACTGGAAATATGGTCTAACACCTTCCCTAAGATCTATATGGCACCTAACATCTTATTTTACTCATGGAAGCTCAGAATATTGCATGAATGCATGTCATCCTCCAGAGAAATGAAACTCAGCTGAAATGTATGGTGGGATTAGGCGGCATGTGGTACCATTAGCAACCTATATAAAAAAAGCGATTTAAAATTATCATTGGCACACCATCTTTTGTGAATTCCTGCCTCTCCTTTCCCCTGCCACAGATAGCTTATAGCCATGAGGCAGTCTCAAAATATTACCTGTGCTCAATAGATCTAAACACTGAAACATGTTCTGCATCTCAGCTTACATTCTTACGTGCCTGAATATGAGTACAGAAGCTTTCATCAACTGTTGATGGCTTCCTTAGACATCTAAGTCTAAATGTTTTCAAATTTTGAAATTTCCCTAGCAGTGTTCGCAATTTACAAATCCAATGTAAAATTCCTTGGGTTGGGCCAGACAGTGCACAGAAGAAAGCAGCTGTGCACAGACACACCAGTCCCACGTGGACCCTCCTCCAAGACTCTCTGAATTGGAGTTGGAGTGTGTATGCACTGTTAGAATCTGCTGCCAAACCAGTCTGTATCAAACTGAAATTTCTTTCAATATTTCTAACGTAGCTGTCTTCTAACCCAATCAAAATAAAAGTAATATCTTTCACACCAGAGTATTTTTCAGCCACAGAAGGAAATCGTATGTTTCTCTCTTTGAAAATCTTTCTACTGTATGTGAAGATGGCTGTGCAAAGACTGGGGACAGCACAACCATCTTGTATAATCACACCTTCACGTTTAATTATTCCATGCGACATGGAGAAGCTAAGAGAACTAAGAGGAGACACACACAAAGATTGTAAATATCAAGAACTTTATTAGGACATATATCTGATACATTATCAGATAGTTGTACCAAATAGTTGTATCAACCAGAATAGTCGTACCAAACTATTCAATTCAGCGTCATTACCCCTAAAAACTAATTGAGTTCTTTCAATTTAAGATGGGAACATGAAGTTACTACTGTATCCTATAAGGCAAAACCAGTTAAATTCCTAAGTCTCTGAAGATGGATAAGATTCAATTTAAATTGCACTAAAATGTAATAATCAGTTGAGAGAGACGGTGGATTCTTCTATGCTACAGGATCTACCAATTGTTCAGCACTTTCAATACTACTACAACAAAAAGCAAAACTAACCTATGTTCACATACATAAGTAACTCTCAAATTACTTTCAGTAGGAAGCCTCAAAGTGGTTTCAATTTTTTTTATGAATCTCAATGCATTCTGAATGGGGTGTTTTAAGTTCTACATTTAAAACCAGTCAAAAGTAACAGACAAGGCCCAAAGCGCGTTAATTGCAATGCTAGATCTGAAAAAAAGATTGCCTGCTCTGCAGAGCCCTTCCAAAGCTTTCCAACATGATCTCTGAAGACCTCTTGCTGTGGTTCCCATACTAAAACACCTTCAGCAATGAACACTAGCCTTACCACGCCTTTTTGACCAATAGCAGAATTAACAATATGCCTCTATTAATCAAAACTTGTCTATAACAGAAAAAAATCGGTGTCTTCTGGTGGTCTGTGTCTGGAGACAGCTGCACAAGGTCTTTTCATTCAGGCAGAGACAAATCAAAACATATTGCTAATATAATTTGAGGAACATTTTTACATGATCCAGCAGATATCCCATCCCACATGTGTCAGGGGCAAAAGATCACACAATCATCTGGGCCTTTCTTACCTGCATGTTAGATAATAATTCAAACATAAAAAACCCTCTCCGTTATCACAATAATTGGACCTGAGGAGGGGAACAAAACTTTATGGTGTTTTAAGACACCTGTATGTTTCTCAGGATGCCATTAGCATTCCATGCAGGGGGAGGAGAGGAGAACACAAAGCAACAGGAAATCAGTCTTTCATATACAGTCAAGGACACCAAGATTTTTCACATTGCAAAATCAGCAAGTAAATGGTTAGGTCTAAGCACTTATTTTTAAATGAAGTGTCTGCATGCAAAAAATTTATAGCTCTGCTCTTTTTCCCCCCTGTGTAAGCAAAGAAAGAGGTACTAACATTAACTGGTGTAGTCATGGTATTTTCAGAATGCTTCTCAGCCTCCTTTGTTTAAGGATATTTCAACAGTAAAAAGTCACCACAGTTGCCAGCAAAGGATTCAGCCACTAACAGGAATCACCAAATACCTTTAACTTGATATATATTAGGCACGCACTGCATTACAAGTACAGTCTTCCAATAATTATTTTCTAAGCAAGTTATTCAACATGCTTGCAAGCCCTTCTGCTACAACCAGTGCTGCTTCTTGATTTATTGATCCATAAAAGATCAAAAGACAAAACTAAAGTTAGAGACTAAATATATGAAAAAAAGTTTTATCAAGAAAGTGGTATGTACTCCAAATACTTATAATCATCCCATGAAGAGTAAAAGTTTATCCTCTCTAGATACTTCAGTGGTATTATTTTGATATATTAACCCTGCAAAATTTACTCTGAAATCTGCAACACTATACATGAGCTAAAAATTAAGCACTTCTCTCTGCAAAGGACTGTGTCTTTCCCCTTCCTCCCCCAGTAAAAATCTTCAGTACAACTGGACTTGGATGACAATTATTTCTGCTTTGAGAAAAGTTTGTTTGCTTCATGCTAACAGTGAACAGGAGCGTAACAGTGGAACCAATGGCAATGTTAATCAAATTTTGACTCTCAAAACAAAGGGTTCAGCTGCTGAAGAGATATTGGCATTTGTCTTTGACAGAAGACCTATTTTATTATCATCATCCAGACTAAGGATCAAGAAATAAAGGCCACATTCTTACCTACACCCCCGTGAATTATATATTTAATGGTCCCAGAAGCGACCTAAAATTTTGCTAAAAAGTTGAAAAAATTCAATTAATTTCAATTATTTCTAGAGAGGAACTTACGTATAACCTGATCTCATCTGAAAAAAATGTGCAGGATTTCTACTAAGCTCACATGAGGAAAAAAAAAAAAGGGAAGAAACTGAAAAAAAAGCCTCAAATTTTTAAGACTTGTTTGTTATCTACCCAGGAATGGCACTTGGAAAGGAGTATCTTCTTGGCAGGGAGCTGCCTGTTAGGCAAGGCCACTGACTCATCTGAAAAAGAATGACTCCTCTAAAAAAAGAATGAAAGATACAGGAAACAATGAAGAAAAAAAAAAAAGAATTTTCCAAAGAAACAGACCCATTTTTACAAAAAGATACACTTTTTTTTTTTTTTAAGCTAATGAAAGAAAACAAAGTTTCAGAGAAAAAACAGGTCAGTTAACAATTCTCCTAACACAGACCTCAAAGTATGCAATAGTCCTGCTGCACAGCATTGCTCCATCACCAATAGAACCAAAGCTGGGGCTTCCCCATAGCCAAATAACACCCAGTCACAACACACTTCTAAATCTTGTCCAAGTGTAGAAGGGCAAACAAGTAGCACTTAAAATATCTGGCTTCTGTTAAAACATAATCGCCCTGCTGACAAAATAAAAAGGGTACAATGTAATGCATGTGATAAGAGAATTCTTTCTGCAAAAGGTTTTCTTTACCCTAGAAAAAGTTATAATCTGGTCTCTTTGGCAAATATTAAGACATGATGTTGTTCCTTCAGTAATGACACTTAACGCTGTGATCACTGATGAAACTGACAGCGATCAGAATACATTTACACTCAAAAAAGTGGGCAACTTCAGTCTTTAAAACTTTTATAGTCCCATAATGTCCAAACGTAGGTTTGTTTTCCTACAAGAGCTGAGGACAGTTAGGTTCTAATACATAGAAGGAATAAAGCTGAAAAAGCATTGAGACATGTTATCAGCACATGTCCAGACTTGGATCATGGCAGTTAAAGAAAAGGAACAAAGGATTGTCTTCACTCAAGCTGGTCACTAATTATATATCTGCCAAAATCAACTGATGCTACACTAGTACAAGAGGCAAATAAAAGATCAGAACTTAGTCCCTTGTTAAAAGTACCTGCCTTCCACTGCTTGTGACCCCAGTACTTTCAGTCCAGATAAGCAGTTACAGGGGAGCATACCTCAGGTTCATAAATTACTTATATAGGCATTACCATGCCACTTAAAATAATGAAATGCTTTTTCTCCTTGCAAATCTGCCAGAGGCAAAGATGTGAGCCAATCTTCATCTCAAGTGTTCATGCGCATTAACTGCCTTTTGCTATGACTCCATTCCTCCTTCAGTTTTAATTTCTAGAACAGTCATTTGAAAGAAATCTCCATTATCTACTCATGCATCCAATCCTCTGAAAAGGGCATTCCAACCTCTTGTTTTTAAAGTCTTTTTGTTATGTAGGGATCACTTCATATTTTGTTCTCAGAAAGCAGGCGCATGCACCTGCTCAGCAAATTGATTACAGATTATTTCAACACATATTGATATAACCTCAGATTTAAGCAATGTAATAATTTAAAATACATAATATCCTGAATAGTTAAAAGCTACCCACAACAAAAGGGAGAGATTTATTTTACAGGGCTGATTAGCCAGCTGCAATTGGAGTCTGCTATTCAGTGTGTCTTCTATCACCAGTCACCTGTTCCAAATTCCTGAGGAAGTGCAGGGTAACAAGGCTTAAGAATGCAGAAGTCTGTCATTGAGATTACTACTATACTGCTGTTTGCGAATGAGAGCCCTAAGAAAGCTAATTAGAACTTCTACTTTAAAGCAATATGCTTATTAGCATAAATGAGTAAGTCTGTCATTAGAAAAGAAGAGATACATCAGACTGTGTTCCATTATTCATATTATAGTCCTGATTTTTTTTTTTAAGAGAAAGACACAATTAATTCATGAATTTTAAAAAGAACATACAAAAATGTGATGGTTTGGCCCCAGCTAGGAGCCAATCACCCACACAGCCACTTGCTCACACTCTTCCACTAAAAGAACAGGGGAGAAAATAGGAAGAACAAAAGGGAGAGAATTCAAGGGTCAAAACAATGACAGGAAAAATCACTCACCAATTACTGTTGCAAACAAAATGGGCTTAACCTGGGGAATTTAACTTAATGTCAGTTTTAATTACTGATTCAGGTATTCAGAAACAAAGATGACAAACAGTTAAATGAACGCTTACAGAAAATACTTTTCCTCCCGCTTTGCCAGGCTCAACTTCACTCCAGACACATCTTCATCCCCTCACCCCCCCTCCAGTCTCCACTCCCTTGTCAACCCTGCAGGTTGCACTCCGTCCCTTCAGGGGCAATACCTGCTCTGCTGTGGGTTATCCATGTGCCACAGTCCCTTCGAGGATGTTACTAGCTCCACCATGGAGCACCTCTTACTACTCTGGCCTTATTGTTCCTCTTTCTGGGGACTTTCTGCCCTTTCTTAAATAAGTTCTCACAGAGGCTTGACCAGCTTCACTGATGGGCTCATACATGTCCTGCAGCGGGTCCAGTGTGGAGCCAACTGCATCCAGCACAGGGCAGCCCCCAGCCTCTTCTCACAGAGGCCAGCTCTGCAGATCCCTCCCTTCTCCACCACCACCAAAAACTTGCCATTTATGCCCAATAAAAAATAAACTATTGAGATAAAAAAAATTCTTGAACTCTTCCTTCCTGCCTTTCAATAGTTAATCTGTATGATTATTGGTTGGAATCTTGGAAGAAGAACTTGCATCTAGAGCCAGCCCCATTTATTCTCTTGGCTCTCCCTGCCTACATCCAGGCGTCCTTCACTGATATAAGCCATGTTCTCTGACTTGGTTCCAGCACATTTGCCCTGCCAAGGACAGCAATGCCTAAAATCGTACTGAGAAAAGAATGAAGCATGCCTCCATATAAAAGAATCCTCCATTCCTTAATTCCAAATTCTAATTTCAAACAGCTCTTAATCATTTAACAGCTTTCTGTTAAAGGTATGTACCACATAAACACTCAAAAAATCTTCATTTTGTAGTAAGTTCCCAGATTCACTGATCAGTTACTACACACGTTTTATACCGACTCATTCTTCCCCACCATTTTCTGGGCCAAATCACCAGCAGCCTATAAGGGAAAAGAGCCTTTCCAACGGCTATGTAATAAAGGTAGAAAGGATTCTTGTGACTGTTAGTGCTTCTGAGTGCTAGGGAAAAACAGTACAAAGAGCAGCTCTTCCCCCAGCATCTGTACTCCACCAGGCTCTGTACCTAGGAAACATCTATAAATCCTCACCAACTGAAGCTCATTTCCTGACCCACTCACGCTCTGTGAGTCACCGCTACTCACCCCACACACAACCACGTAAATGGTAAAATTATATCATTCCTAATTAGTTTCCTGTGGATATAAAAGAGGCTTTTCTTTTAGGCAGCGGTTTGAATTTTGTTATATGTTTACTGCACCAGTGCTTCTGCATAGCTGACCACAGAAGGTATTCTATGTGTATGTATATCCTATATGTATATGTATATCCTATAGACATGTGAAATTAATTGGTTTTATACTAAACCACAATTCCACACTGCAAGGAGAAAAAGTAGAAGAAAAAGATGGTATACACTGACAGTACTCGGCTTAAACATTAACGCTTTTCACCTTTCCCTGCCAGGGAAACTGCCACAGTCAAAGCTTACTAAACACATAGCCTTTCTATGACTTGTTACCCTTCTTTTGCAGTGCTACAGCAATAATCAGATAATCAGATTTCCTAGCACACACATTACAAAGTTGATTGATGCTTTTCCCTGACTCCTCTGATCAATTCCCCTTGTGCTGCTGGCAAGTCTGAGCAGAATCTGGTCACAGATAAGCAACTGTATTTCAGATCCTCTCAAAGAAAACATAGCTGTTGAAGCTTCTTTTTCTTTTTAAAATTTTGCTCTTATTAGAAAAATAAAAACCTGTTGAAAAATAAATAAGAGAAAAGTTGGTTTCAAAGGAGCATTTAAGACTTTTTAAAAAAATATATTTTTAATATACCTTCTGATTAAGCACAGTAGCAAGGCATAGTTCTTTGGACTTACTCAACAAGTAAAACAGACACATTGCTCCTTTCAGACTTCATCTCACACTCTTCCAACAGGAACACACTGAGCCACACCAAAAGGTACCTGCAGCCCAGTACCATTTTTACAAACTCTGCCTCCCTCCTGCTCCCTGCCCCAATCCCCTTTTGCCCCCCATCAGAAAAGAATACACTGAAGGCAAAATAGAATGAGAAGCCATGGAAAGCAGCATAAAAAGACAAGGGCTGATACAAAGTCTTTCTGAGCCAGGGTCCAGTTCCAACTGTTTGGAAGTCAGGGACTTTATGAACCGGTCTCAGTCCTTAAAATCACTCAATAAATTTATTTTTCATTAATTTACTTAACCTTAAATAGATTTTTAGCATTTGCACATGCTTTGGAGAAGGAGTTTCATAGCTTACGTGTCATTGAAAAAGTACCTTTTGTTTGAGCTTACCACCTTCATTCTATGCTCCCTCTGTTATGAACAAGTACCAATTATACACTCTTTCCATTATTTTACAGACCTTTATCAACATCTCATCTTAGTCATGTGTTTTCCAGCGTTTTCAGTCTAGTACAACTAACATGTTTTTATCTGTTCCTTTCTCAACAATTCTGGACATTCACATTGCTTTTTACTAGTCCATGATGCTTCCATGGAACTAACGTTACTCCTCAGGAGTTCATGGTGAGCTCACGGCTCATTGCTTCATATGCAACATTAGGATTTCCCCATCCATGTGGACCACTTAAAATTCAATGTAGCTCAACATAAGCTCACATTTTAGCATCTGGTTTCTGGAACTCTTTCAGCCTTATTTAGTACAATCAGCACTTCTGATTAAACTTTCACTCCTTTACTAAGCCTCTTACACAGACACTGTATTCCCAAACTATAGCCTTTGAGTTCAGTCACTAATGTATTTTCAAAATTCTGCAAGACAAACTATCCTTCCTTACGAGCCTTAAATATTCACAGAACTATTCAGTCCCAAGGGCTTGTCTGAGCTTAATGTTGTAGTAGATCCAAGGATTAGAGCAAACTCACTAGAGACAAAATAAAGCAATTAATGGATGAGATATGCGAGTTCAACTCCTGTGAGCCCTGTAAAAATTAAGAATGCTGGTGGATAAGAAGTCACATTTAGCACAGTGTGCCAGGATCATTTTTCACACAAGTTAACCTGACACAGAAAAAAAAAAAAAAAAAAGATTTCTGAGATAAAAAATGCTCAAGTGTGAAGAAATAAAGTGGTCTATTATTTTTGTCATGAACCATAATACAATTTTTGCACAGGAATACTGTTCAAACAGAACTTGTAATCAGTTTGACTGTAATCAGTTCTAGCATCTAAGAAACACAATCACAGATGACAAATTCAAGTTAGATTAGCTACCACACTGAATTGGTCAACTTAGGCAATTTAGATGCCAGAACAAGAAAACCAACAGAACTAGATTCACATTTTTTGTAAAATTAAAATCAAATCACAGCACAGGAAAGCAAAAAAGGCCCTAACAGCTCTCTTGTAACATTTTCAGTCAGAATCAAAGTTATCTAACCATTTAGACTGCACAATTAGAACAAAACAATGTTTTAAATTGGCCTATGAAAATAACCTCCCTGCAAGACATAAGAAAATAATCACAAAAATAGAATGACTTTGCAACTATCATAGCAGAGCTTTCTGTGCATACTTCAAGTTCCATGAAGTTCTTACCTTTAATAGGGTCTCAAAAGAATCCATAGCGCAGATCCAAAGAGAAATTTGTCATCTCAGCACTGTGCAGTTCTTTCAGATCTCGTAAGTGGGACATGTGGGTTTGGACTACAGGTATCTAACTTAACCTAACTGTAATACTAAGAGAAAACTAAAATACCACAGAAAGGAAATTTCCTGCCCATTGACACTGGAGCTTCATAAGATGGCCAGCAGGAAACACTGATGGCATGTGGATCTATCTTCTCTTGACTTTTGACACATCACTCAGTGCTATTAGGGGTTCTTCCTCCTCGTTGGGAAGAACTACCTGGTACTCTCTCCTGAAGAAAAAAATTTAAAACTGTTCTTAAGGTTTAACGTATATCCGAGAAGGAAGGCTGCCACTACCATGCTGCTTCTTTCCCCATTAGCTCATTCTTCTAGGAGTCTGATGAGGTTCAATTCCCTCTTCCACCTTAATTTACAGCACCTGTCCCTCAGGAGCATACTTCACAACCAGGCAGTTGCCTGTTGTGAAATTCACCTATTGAAGCTATTGTGTTTTACACACAGAATTTTAAGATTCAAGAAAAAAGAGCAGGGGCAAGGTCTCTGACCTAGAGAAGAGGCCATTTGCTGTAAGTGCCATATGATATTAAACAGCCTCTGAATAAACTAATCAACAGTACCTGAAGCAAGGATGAGTTCTTCCAACTGAGGATCATAACCACTAGATGAAGGTCATACTCTTCAATGGTTTCTTTTTGTCTCATTTCCTCTACACCAGAACAGATTTGTTACGAGGAAGAGAAAGTATCTGTACCACAAAACACCAGGGTAAGCCTGCTTAAAAAGAAAAGGGAATAGAGCTCAAGCCTCCAGCACCTTCAGAAGCAAAACTTCCCAAGCACAGGGAAAACTTTTTTTTTTTGGTGGGGGAGGGCAGGGAGAACGTATGCCTTAGAGCAGGCAACAGCCGAACAAACGTTTAAATATTACAGTTTTGCATTTAGGTGACTGGATTCCAGCTCACATACACATTATGCTCTTTTTTTTTTTTTTATTTAGTCTAGATTTGGGTAACCAACAGTTTTGTCTTCCAAACACAAATACTCTACCATCCCTAGTTCTAGCTACCACAACTGAGAGCCACAATATGTGACAACATGTATTCATGACACCATGCATGTTTTCTAATGAACAGCCTTCAAACCATACATCAAAAAAGGAAGGGTGTTAACACTCAATACAATGGAAAATGTAAATAAATAGTATACTGTGGCTAGTTTAAACAGACACCTGCTTGAGAAATAAAAACCTACCACCGATAAACTGCAGTAAGAATTGGGATATAAGACTCTTAAAAACTTGTGAACTTGCTAGAGATACATCTACTCTGGCATACCATAAAGCAATCTCAAATTAATATCTTGTCAAGTGATGAATATCCTCTCAATTCTGTTAAATTGAAACATCTTGAAAAGAATATGAAACATGTCAAATCAGCAATTCCAAATTTGTGGGCAGCTTAATCTGTCAAAACTGTAACATTAGGAGAGTCATTATCAGCAAAATGACTCTGCAATTGTTTCAATGCAACTCAGTTCATGAACTTACACTAACCTTTAACCATTTTATGCACAAGGCATGCAGCAAACGTCTGCTTTGCTCAGATCAAATTTAAGGTAAATACATGTTTAGATAGCCGTGAGTAGCTATGGGCTTTCTTAGAATTCACATTTATAAGACTGCATGAACTTCCAGATAGATGCTTGTACTGAATTCTGAAGATCTGGGCCCTTATACATTCTTTTTTGAGCCAACATCTTTCCTGCTCAAATTCAGTGACAGAAAGGTTCAAGGATATTGGTTTTTTTGGGAAGAATCTGATTATTTCTAAATATAAGAATGTATTCAATTTAAGGTAAACATTCTTTTACATCTTACCACTGCAATTTAAAAGTTCTAAAATGAATTTTTTTGATGTGTTTAAAAAAATTAAGCTCTCAATTCCACCAGTGAAGCACATCATTAAATAAAATTTGAAGAAGCTTGCCTGAGCACTTCACCCCCTCCCCAGCAATTATGCAAGTATCAGGCATTTGGAGTTGTTCAGGAAGCTGCGTAGGAACCTGAAGCTTGAAGGTCAAAGGCTAAAAAAGGAAAAAAAAAACCCCAAACCAGCAGATCTCTGAAAAGAAAAAAGAAAGAAAAAAACCCCACCACAACAAAAGCAACAATCCCAAGTCATTAACTCATGCCACAAATTATTAGTGTTACATTCGAGTAGGAAATAGGAGCAGTTATAAAGAAGATGTGCAACAAAATGTATCTTTCTGAATATTTTTTAAATATTACAGTTACATGTTTATAGCAACCAAACTCCTCGTTCATCAAGCACCCTATACTCTACTACATGCAATGACACTTCTTTAGATTGTAACTGCAAGATTTGTTTAGGTGTTGCACAACTCTCAATGGAACTTCATTTTACTGTATAGTCTCCTCTCCCGATGCGATTCATTTGAATTAGATGTGTAAGATACCGACCTTCTCTTCTTTAAGCAATATTTGAAATTAAACATTTATTTCCACCAATGTTTAAGCACTGACTTAAGGAAACACATTACTAGTGCATAATTTCTATTCTTTCTTGTTCTTCACTACCTCACCAATGATAACATGGAAAAGAATGCCCATTCTAATTACTAATATGGCTATGTATGTCAATTCTACAGTGCATAACAAGGCTTGCTATCAAATAAATATTAAGTAACAGATGCTAATGTTACTCTCTCTATGTATTAAAAGCCTCAGTCACATTCCAAACATGCACCAATGTTTAAGTTCACTTTTCCCAATTTCTGCACCTTACAAGTCCAGATTTGCTTATTCACTATCCGCTCCAATTTTCCTAGTCGGGAGAGTCAGGAATTTGCACTTAAGCTGAAGTTCTAGGGTAGTGACATGCCTCCAGGGCCTAGGTCTCTAAAGCAACACTCAAATATCTAGCGAACTGTGCATCCAAGTGGAAGTAATGTTTGTGCTCAGAGGTACTAGAAAAGCGTAAAACTCCACTGTTAACACCACCCTGAATTTAGTCCTCATGGCAGCTACCAGATTTGACTCTCTTGAACAGCTGAGCCCCAACGGAACATTTCTATCTGGCCAGCCACTGAACCTTTGTATTAATGGCACATTGCAGAGGGGGGGAACCCACTTGCTACACTATATCTGAGATGGACTCCACAAATATTATTTAGAATGTGAAAAAATTAGATTAGCAGGTTTCCTTACTTAAAAGAAATATGAATGTATAAGCAGTAACCTCTATTTTTTTTATTTTGGAAACTAATTAAAGCAGTCATCACTCAAATAATGTCATAGTTTCTCAGCCTTGACAAATCCTCAAAATATTTCTAGCAAACGGAATTGAGCCCTGAATTGTCTTATGAATTGATTTTTATTACTTATTGTTTCTATTAAGGTGGTTTGTTTGGTACACTGAGTTCTACTCTGTTTGACAAGGCCATGCGTTTAGATTACACTGGACGGTTTGGATAGTCTAAAATATTTGTGGCACAGAAAACAACACTGTCTATATAAACAGCAGGCAA
Source organism: Nipponia nippon (assembly GCF_047370975.1). Lineage (NCBI taxonomy): Eukaryota > Metazoa > Chordata > Aves > Pelecaniformes > Threskiornithidae > Nipponia > Nipponia nippon. Next base: position 32,858,474 of record NW_028262413.1, on the reverse strand, counting down.
TTGCATTTCAATTTATGATGCTTCATGTTCTTTTTTATATCACTTTGCAAATACCATGCATAAATTTCCAAAGAGTTCATTTCAGTTAATTCAACACTCAACATCCTAATAGTCTTCTAACATCATACAGTGTACTGGGACTAAAGCCAAGCCTTTTATGAAAGTACAGAACACTAGAAAGGCATTTACAGCCTCAATCTCCAACTGATGTATTCATAGAGCTTCTAGAGCAGAATCTAGACCAAAGTAGGTTTTGGGATAAAATGCTGATTTGAAGGATTTCTCATTTTTTCAAATATCTCATAAAGCAGTATTATTTTTGACAGAATATTCATGCTGTTTTGATGAAGGAATCAGAAGTCTGAATGGTTAACGTACACATAAAAGCTACAGGAGAAGGTATAAAGATGAAAGCAAAGAATGTGCTCATTCTTCCTCCTCCCCAGATAGACAACAGCACAATTCTATTTTCTTGTCCTCCTCCCACAATATATATTTTTTTTCCTTGTTCTCTCCTCCCAGTACTATATTGTTCCCATAGTCATTACTGCGACATTTAGCTACTGAAGCAAGACCATGTCAGATGCCTTTCACTGCTGTAAAAAACGTTCTGCTTTTAGCCAAGCTCAGGTATACTTGCTTCTCTTGAAGCAAGGGACTCGAGCATGATCTTTTTGCTGGCAACTTTCTGCCCTAGTTCTATCCAGTTAAACTCCAGTGGAACATTTATGCTTAAATGGCTGTAGACAGATGCAAGAAAAAATTCACTGAAGTGATTTACAGTTAATCCTTCAGAAGAAATAAAGACTACCAATTTCAACTGGGTTAGGCTGCAATGGAACCAAACCCTTAATCCTATCCAGCGGCTGACATTAAATGCTTAGTTACTCAAGCTTAACTGCAACCACCAATCTATCAGTTGCTTAACTGCAACTATCATTGCTTTCTGCTTTCCATGGCACATAAGGGATTAGACTTTATTATGAATGACTTACAGATGCTAAACCCGTTGCATAAAAAACCGCAAGCCTTTAACGGCAAGGTATACTATGGACAATATGTATTTTACTAGTTTAAAATCCTAAAGGTATTACTTCAGTTTTCCTTTTTTCTAAATGAAGATAACAATGTTATTATTGCTCTTCATTTGCAAAGGAAGATCACAACAATACACTTTTCAATTCTGCAGACAGTAACACAACTGCAACTCATACCAGTTTGAAAATGCAGGCATTATGTTTCGTAGTAAACTCATCACCAGTAGGTAGCCTGTTGGAATTAATATATAATTAGCTTGAGATAGTACTTTAGGAATATCATGGTGAGCTCATTCAGATACTTGCCACCAACTGCAGCTGCTTCTTAAAATTTAATAAAAACATAATGAAAAAAAATCTTGTTTAAAAAAAAAAATCTCTGAGCTAGGAATTCTCCAGCACAATCTAGAGAAAGAAACCATTTGAATCCCTTGAAATACTGGCATGCATCCATCTGCTGTACCTTACTGTATCTGACACGTCATGAATTGCATTACCCAACGGTGGTATTTGTCTCAAACAGTGTCAGAATACTCACTAAAAACAAAAAGAAGAAATAATCATTATCTTGCCAGACAACTTCCAGGGCCCAGTACCTTCTCTTACCATTGCACCACAGCCACCTTGTAATGGAAACAGATCTTGTATTAACAAGCTCTAAGCTTACTCAAGAGTAGTCCCTTTGTACAAAATTCTTCACAAAATTACAAAAATGCTATGCATTCTAAGGCATGCACTTATATCTGTAGTTTTAAGATGTCTTGGTAGAAGCCATCTGAAATAGTGGTATAATCACATTATTGATTAAGTGATTTTGCAATAACACACAATTAAAAAAGAACCAGAAAATACCTATGAGAAAAAGGGAACAGTGAAACACCCCAACTTGCACTAATGTTCTCCAAAAGTGCAGAGATGCTGTAACGACACTCTGACATATCTGCCAGGATCAAATAATTGATTAAACTTGATTTTTGTTAAACCAGCTGTATCTTTGCATCCCTTATTTTTAAATAAATATTTCCCCATGTTAATCTCTGGAGTAGTCTCCAATAAGCTATTTAATACTTGAAAATTGTCAAAGCAGAGTTATTCTGTTAAATATGATCCTCTGAATGGGACTTTGCCCATTTCTGATTTATGCCTATTAACTTAATATTTAACTTAATATTCCCCACATTAATATTAACTTAATATTCTTAACTTAATTTCTGATTTATGACTATTAACATAAATTAAATTTATGACTATTAACTGTTGAAAATTCAGTTTCAACATCATCTGATAGAAAGATAAATTAGCATGTTCTTAATACAATTTCTTCAGACACAAGAAGTGCAAAACTTGTGTTGGGAAATCTGTAAATGTATATCCCCTTTGTTCAAAAAGTTTTGTCGAGCCATTGTCCTTTGTGTTCCAAGGTAAAGAAGACATTGTTTAAAACAGTGCTGCATAGCAATGCAATAATCTTGGTCACAACCTTGTTTTACTATGTTTTTGTAACAATGGAAAAGAACAAGGAACACCAAGAGGCAATGTTTCTCTACGAATGTTGCTAAAATAATCTGTCAGTTTAAAAGTTCAAACAAAAGCCAGCAAAAATCCAACACAGCTCTCAAAGGGCTCTTCAGGTGCACGGTGGCTACAGAACCATCTCTATTTCAGAACTGAGGAAATGGTTGGCATGGAATCCACAGGAAAAGACGAGAAATCTCTGCAGTTGGAAATTACAGTATTTATAGAAGCTGCTTGTTGGATCATTTGCTGTGGTGAAAGACACTTGCACGCAAAGGCCTGGCCCTTAAGTCTTCTTCAGAAGCTTCCCATGGTGTGTGTGCGTGCTGGACACATGGCAGAATTTTTCTCTGTACAATGTGAAAACTGAGCTAAGCTCTGTTATGGTTTAACCCAGCAGGCAACTAAACACCACACAACTGTTCACTCGCTCCCCCCAGGTGGGATGGGGGAGAGAATCAGAAAAAAAAAGGTAAAACTTGTGGGTTGAGATAAAGACAATTTAATAGGAAAGAAAAGGAAAATAATAGTAATAATGATAAAAGAATATATGAAACAAGTGATGCACAATGCAATTGCTCCCCACTCACTGACCAATGCCCAGCCAGTTCCTGAGCAGCAGACCCCCGTCCAGCTTTTCCCGTAGTTTATATGCTGAGCATGACATCATATGGTGTGGAATAGCCTGTTGGTCAGTTGGGGTCAGCTGTCCCAGCCGTGTTGCCTCCCAACTTCTTGTGCACCCCGAGCCTACTCGCTGGTGGGGTGGGTGGGGTGAGAAGCAGGAAAAGGCCTTGACTCTGTGTAAGCACTGCTCAGCAGTAACTAAAGCATCAGTGTGTTATCAACATTATTCTCATCCTAAATCCAAAACACAGCACTATACTAGCTACTAGAAAGAAAATTAACTCTATCCCAGCCAAAACCAGGACAAGCTCTCACAAAGCAATGTATAGCCCAGTAAGTTCTCGTCCCTGAACATCTTCTGAGCCTGGCCACAGCTTCAAAGAAGATTATTTTTTCATTTAGCTTTCAAACAACATTCTTACCACTTGTAACACAACAGCCGGGAGAGAGGAATTTGTGAGACAGAATATGTAATCATTCCTATGAAAATCTCATGAAAGAGAGAGCACCTTCGAGATTTTTTTTTGGGGGGGGTGGGGTTCAGGTGTGACATTGCAGTGTTACAAATCTGACTCAGAGTAATGAAATCAGGTACACCGGGCAAACATGCTATACTTTGGATTTCTATACGGAAGGGTTATATTCTCTTCATTATTACTTTATCTGGAAAAAATAGAAATCAACTGCCTGATTCATATCCCTGCTTAGAACCTCCCCCTAGCAAAAATGATCTGGATTAGTGGCAGAGAGGGTTTTCTTGGAAGATTCAGTACTCCCACAGTCCTTTGACAGAAGAACTATTACAGGTCTCTTGCCCTAGTTCAGTTGAACTCCTTGTGAAGTCTCTTCATTATGAAATGGGCAAGCTACTGTTAAAGAATTTGTGCTCACAACTTTCCCATTTTTGGAAAGCATACTGCAATATTCTGAAAATGAAAGGCACTGTACAAAGAAAACTCATGCTACTTCTCAAGCATGGCTAAATGCTGACTTACGTTGAAAAATAAAACAAAAACAAAGACAGTTACAGAAAAAGCACAGCAAAACAAGCCAAAATGGTGTATTCACACTGACATTATCATCTGTAGTCACTACTGATTGTCATTTGGCCTTCTCTATTGTGACGCACCTTCAATCTCAACTGTAGCAAATATTTTCTAACTGAAAAGCTACAAAACATACGTGAATAGAAATCTGAACTAGCAAGTTGCAGAGGAAACATAATTCCTACCTAGAAACAGAGTTTCCATTCCTTCTGTTCTGTAATAGTCAGAATTCCAGTCATGGAAAAGACTGTTTTTCTTAATGGCATCAACTTAAATGAAAATGAATGGATCAAGTTTTATTTCAAAATTCTCTTAGCTCTGCTTCAAGTGCCTGCAGGCTACATGCTGCCTCAGACTATATGCATCTTCATCAAGTAAAAGGGAAGTGACCTTCTCATACAGGCATACAGGTGCTCTGTATGAGCACAGACTCTGAAAGTGAAAGGATCTAAGCTTCAGAATTCAATTCCTGTCCAACTTTTCTGTTGTTGGGGATAACTGAAAAAAAAAAAAAAAAAGTTGCACCGAGAATAGGCAGAGCTTGGGATGCATTCAGTTCAAAGCACATTCAAATATTACCATGCAGATTATTAAAACACATTAAACCACAAAATGTGGGTATGTAGCTGAAATACATGTGTTTAAATACGAGGTCCCACAATACTAAATTTAACTAGATGAAAATACTGAAAATACTTATCAAGACTCTTCAAGTAATTTTCAGAGTGGCAGATTTTAGTTTGCAATAAATATTAATAAACTTCAACTGAAAAAATAAAACTGTTCTCCTTTAGTAAAACGTGACTTTGCATCCTCTGTGGAATACTAAGAGGCTGTAGAGCCAAACTGAAAGAAGCAAACTAGCTGACAACTACTTTCCAGTATTTTATTGCATTCTTATTCTGAGTGGTAAAGATAAGAAAGATGCAAATGCTGTATTCCATGCAGCTATGCTGCCATTATTATCAATGAATCCAAGACGACTCATGCTGAATTATACAATGTCTTTCCAACACAGGACTGAAAAGATGCCAAATGTACTGATATTGTGTTAATGTGGGGAAACTACAACTTTGCAGCTGGAAGCAGGGGGAGGGGAAGGCAGTCATTCCCTCTGCACTTCTAAAAGAAAAATCACCAGTTTTCAGCAGCAGAAGCTGAAAAGGAATGGCAGAAGTGGCAACTGAGTTTTATAGCACTCTTAGTCTGATCAGTCATTGCTCATGTAGACAGCCAAGTGTCTCAGCCTTTTTGCTGAAAACACTCATAATCACAGTGGATTTACTGTTCCATTTCAATATGTTATTGAAGCAATTCTAGGAAAAGTGACAACTCAGGAACCATAGGACTATGCTAAAATGTTCAAAGTTCTGTTATTTCAGAAATCTCACAACAGAAAAGAAAGTCTGTATTTTCACATAAACACTGTAGAAATTCACACCTAAAGAATGGCATAGCCTAGCAATTTGTGAAGGCATGTTATTTAAGCGAGCGAGCTTTGGATTATATTTCTCTTGCTGTTCAAAAGGAAGTGCCTACGGACTGAAAATTCAGCCTGCAAAAGATAGAAAAGGCATGCAAGGAATTAGGAGCAGGTACGTGTCATGGTTTAGCCCCAGTCGGCAACTAGACCTCACACAGCCGCTTGCTCACTCCCTCCACAGTGGAATGGGGGAGAGAATCAGAAAAGTAAAAGTCAGAAAAATCATGGATTGAGATAAAGACAGTTTAACAGGTTAAAGCAAAAGCCATGCACACAAGCAAAGCAAAACAAAGGATTCATTCACTACTTCCCACCGGCAGGCAGGTGTTCAGCCACCTCCAGGAAAGCAGGGCTCCATCACGCGTAATGGTTACTTGGGAGACAAACACCATCGCTCCAAACGTCCCCCCCTTCTTTCTTTTTCCCCCAGCTTTATATGCTGAGCATGACGTCATATGGTGTGGAATAGCCCTTTGGTCAGCTGGGGTCAGCTGTCCTGGCTGTGCCCCCTCCCAACTCCTTGTGCACCCCCAGCCCACTCCCTGGTGGGGTGGGGTGAGAAGCAGAAAAGGCCTTGACTCTGTGTAAGCACTGCTCAGCAGTAACTAAGACATCCCTGTGTTATCAACACTGTTTCCAGCACAAATCCAAAACATAGCCCCATACTAGCTACTGTGAAGAAAATTAACTCTATCCCAGCCAAAACCAACACAGTATGCAAGAAAGATGATTGAAAGAACGAGTCGAGAAGAGTGGCTTTAAGCAATACAGGCCTTTGGTTGGAAAAATAAATCCACTTAAAGTAAAACTTCAGGCTGTGGTTTCCCAGGCCAGACATCCGAGTTCAACTCCAGCATGACAAGAATAAGGGCTTGTACATAAGAAGGAACAGAGGTCTCCAGAAAATATAGAAGTGGAGGATCCACTTTTTATAACTAGGGAATGCATAAAAGAACACAATCCATACAAATACATATTTTAAAATACATATTCATTAAAAAAAATCCCAAAACAAGCAAAAAAAAACACCAAACAAAAACATATCCCTGAAGTGGGATACAAATCTAGCTGAATGACAAACTATTGTTCTGTACCACAGAAACAAGTACTCAAGTGAGAGCTCGTAAAAATCCAAAGAAATTGGATGCTCTCAGCAAGGGGAGGTTGCAGATAAATTTCACCGACTTACTCACTCCTGCTAAATACTCAATCAAAACAATAGTCATTTCTGTCAGCATCCCTCTCACTCCAAATATGCTTATTTCCTGAAATTAAGCATAGCTTATTCCTTATTTCACAGGATACAGAACACCCAAGACAAACAGAATAACTTTATTATTTTTATCATTACTGCTGTACTGTACAGTCAAGAACAGAAGTTGTTTCAAAAGACTGCTTAGTCCATCTTCCTGTCCCGAGGCAAGATTTAAAAATAGACATCTGTCTAAACTATCCTTATCCTACAACAATTCCACCATATCCCCCCCAGTCAGAAAATAATTCTGTTATTTACACATGGTAAATGCAATCTTCCTTCTTGAAAATTAAGTTGCTTTTTTCCCCCCTATCCTTGCAAGACTCTTTTATTGATCACTAGCCTCCTAATGATCAAAATAATTACATCAAAAAACCCAAAATAAATTCACACTGTGGACTGTTAAATCCATGTCCAGGCTTCCTCTTCTAGAATAAACAAACCTAATTCATTTAAAAATTGCTCATAGTGGATAGAGGCAAACATATTTATTTTGGTTTCCCTTTTCCAAACTCCTTTCAATTCACCAGTAATACTTCCCATGTGACACAGGATTTCAGTACAGATCTTATCAATGCTAGTCAGAGAGAAATCATTACTCTCGCATGAACTCAGGTTGTTCAGAAAAAGTCACTGCTGGAAGTGTCACTCGTAATTCTTCATTCAGTGTGATTTTTTGTAATGCAGTTATTCTCCAGTTTGCATTTGATCATTTAATTTCACATTCCAAATGCAGTATTTTATAATGTAACCTTTCTTCATTTTATTTCATTTTATTGATTTCAGATTACAGCTACAATTCACAATTTGGCTTTCTAATCTTCCTTTAAAAGTGCTTGCATAAAACATGGAGATAGCATATGTATTCATATAAGTATACATCAGCAAGAATTAAGAAGTTAAGAAGCTGATCCATTGTCTGCACGTCTTCCACACACATATTATCTGTTGCCCTCATTCTTTACTTATATTAATAACATAAGAAGCATTTTATGGTCTGTATCTAACTCCCACAGGTTATACTTACTGACCCAGTACAACAGCATAACTTACCAATTTACATCAAGAAAAGATAGGGCAAGTCAGGCATTTTTAGGATTTTTTTTTTATGCTAAGGAAGATTATGACCAATGTAAAAAAAAACCTGGGGAGGCGGGGAATCCAATTATTACAGTTTAGTTTAAAAAAAGTGATGTTTTAAGAAAAACAGTACCTCATGCACTAATGACATTTTAAAGTAAAAGAACTATGTGTCAAACTGCTACAGCAAGAACATGATTAAAAATGGACCCTGTGTTCTAAGTGTTAGAATGTGAAGTATGCACAGAATTTCTCTCTCCTTTTTTTGGAAGTACTCTTTCAAATAAACACCTTTTCCCAAGGTTATCTACTAACAACTATAAAGAAGTTAGTAGAACATTTGCATGTATGTTTTTCCTTGTTCTCTCCTTCTCTACTTCATTGTTAAAATAACATAAAGGTTGCTATAGGCTCCCAATTCTTCAGACTTTTGAGTCAAAATACATCAGAAAAGTCTGACTGGATACTCGTGCATTTATATAGCTGAGCGCACCACTCACCAATCTCCAGGATGAAAACTATACAGTATGCCTACATTGTATTCTCCAGTCTTAGCCAACTCAGTGCTGAGCAAGTTGGTTCAGTTACCAAGCAAAAATAATTTTTTAGGCAGGTGCTTCTCTGTAATTAAGCTGGACTGAATTTTACAAACTCTCATTTCCCTTTATTCTGCAGCAGCCAAAGAGCATTCATTCATAGTTAAAGCCCCACCTGCCCTAGTGAATTTATGACAGTCTTTTTAAGCAAGCCACATTCCTGGTATGTCTTCAGCCTGTATCCTTAAGTGTACTCTCTCCTTCTAGGACAACAGCAAGCATTTCCAAGAAAAGTTAACCTTTACTTTGTAAAAAAAAGTAAGCATTCTTTCCACAAAACAAACACGAAAGCCAAAAGACTTTTTCAGACAGCAGGAAATCTGGTTGAAAGAGAACATCCTAGTGGCGGAAATACAGTATGTGATTATGTTAGCCCTTTGCTCATCTCTACTGCTTATAAAAACAAATTACCACGGAGTGGGAGAAGCATGTTGGATGCTTCTTGGAGAAACAGTAACATGCTACTTTATTTTGTGTTACCTGTTTTTTGATTTTAACTAAGTAGGCCTTTTGACCTAGCTATCTGAAGTACTTTCTGCAGTCCCACACCACCTGACTGTAAATTAGAACTAGCAGCACCTATTTCAACTGGCTGCCGAGACCAGCAGCAATAGTTCTGTCACAAATTGCAGGCAAAGAGCTGCAACAGGGGTGGAGAAGACTGTCTGGAACTTAAACAACTTAAAAGTTCTGGAGATGTAATAACATGAACAGTAATTAAGAAAAAACAACAGAGGATACCTCAGACTTGCTCCAAAGCAGCATCTTTGGCTCCAGTAACATTTTTTTCCACCAGCCTGTTTCTTCCTATTTCACTCTGAAGTCAGACGGTCCATCCCTTCCAAGGCTTATGCAAAGCTGACACAACAGCCAGTCATGTCCTAAGGGAAAGAATGCACAGTTTAACATACTTCCCAGGGCAAGACATTTTCAATTCCATTTTGATATTTTCTTGCAGGTCATAGTAGATCCATTCATATAATAGAAACACTTTTGACCAATACCACTTTTGAATGTCTGGTATTGCAGTCTGGCATAGCTCCCTTAGTTTCAGTGGAATTTTGCCGATTTACTCTCCAACCATCAGATTCATGGTTCTGTAAACTCTGATTACCGATCTCAGAGTTTTCCAGAGAAGGATACCTTCACAAAGCTCCACAACATGATACCAAAATGGTTGTTTCTCCCTGTCAAACTTTGTGCTTTCTTTCAGCCTCACACCGCAGGGACACACGACAATAAAAAAGCCAGCTAGTAACTTGAATTGAGAAGTAGGAACTGTCTGCACGTGTTTACCGTTACCAGAGCCTGAGCAATACAGACAATAGCTGCTACCTGTTCCTCACAAGGGCTGACTCTTGGTCATACATCTTACTATAAAGCAAAAATAATTACCTAATGCAGAGAGTTCCCTATCCCAAAAGGATCTGACTTCCACCGGATTACTATAACACTGCTATCCACTGCCACTTCAGTCACCTGACTTAAGATTTAGGAACTGGAACTAGAGATGCTAAGATCCAGGTAGTTATAATCCACAGAATTGCACAGGATCATTCACTAAGGTTTGGGGTGATTTGTTTTGGGGTTTTTTGTTTTTTTTAAAACATATAGAGCAAGAAAATCAAATTGGAATGCTGGGGAATTATATTATTTGCATTTATTTATCAAAAGAATTTGCAAAGGTACAGTTCATAGATACAACTTTCAGATTCCAGCTTACCTACCACACTGGAGAAAGGATTACCTGTGTTCCAAATAGCAGCTACTCTGGCATGAAGTGACTAATGATTTTACAGTTGCTGGACACCAATGAAATTGAAAGCACACAATGTGATTTTCTTGATAATTACTGGTATGCTTCTCTGATACATTTGCATACATATGTCCTAGTAACTCCAATTTCAGTGCAGGTGCATTACATTAATTTCATATTATGTGCACTTTAAATATTTACTCTTCTATGCCTTACTCAAAATTACACAATGAGTAAGTAGGAATGGAGTATGAAAGTTATTTTAATATTAGAGTAAATTTGCTTTTGGTTCCTGATGTACCCTATTGGATTTTTCCTCTTTTGAAAGCCAGAGTCTTCCTTCTTCAAATATTCACTTTTCTTTCAATATATCCCAAACAAAAATGAATAACAGAGAACAAACAAAATAAAACAGCCCAATGCAATGAAGGAAAGAACAGAAATTATATACAGTCCCCAAAGCTGTGCCAGACATTTCTACGCATTTATTTATTTCCTCTCCTCCACTCAGTAACTGTTTCAACTCTATACCAGAATCTCTGCTTTGGATCTCAAGATTGCAATCAAATCTTCTCAGGTATTTCAACTGTAGAAGTCACCTGGTTGAAGACAACACAACTGACATCCTGTTCTTAACATTCTTCATAGTTCAGAGAAAGAAACTATGGAACACTTCCCTTCAACTTTCTGAAGACCACCAACAGTAACCAACACTCCAGACTCCCACCTGTTATGCTTTGAATCCACCCTACTTCAGTAAGGACTGAACATTTGTCCATAAGCAGCTAACAGGTCTCCAGAGCTAAAAGCACCTTTTGGCACACATTCAGCAGTGGAAGCCGCTGACTGGAAGCACTGATGCCAGTTCCAAGTTCATCTATACCTACTGCGTATCTGTTTTCACTTATAGCTGTTCCATATCATTCATTAAGCTTTCAGAAATCCACGCATTTCTAAAAAAATCCATAGATTTCTAGTAAAATAGAAGAGTAATAATAAGAAGGGGTTGTACTACAGCATTTTTCTCCCCTCTTTCATAAATTACATATGGAAAAAACATGGAGAGAAAAAGCTCTACTGAACAGTTATTTGTTCTTGGTAAGGAGCATTAATATCATCCAGACTTAATTTGGCCATGCCTCCACATCACTGGTAAGGAAAAAATCCTTGCATTTTAGAACCACTGGAGTTAATGGGCCTGTTTTTCTTCTGGCAGTTGAAATAGAACTCAAGGTCTAATACAATTTTACTTGGGTCTTATTTTCCTTAGCAATCTAGCATATAGATGATCTGAGTGAGTTAAACACAGAAATGTTCCCAACTTTATTTAAGAGAAGTATGTGAGAAAAAAAAAGCTCTATTAGAGACAAGTTCAGTGCTTATGCTTGCAAGTGTTAACTCCCACAGAAGTCAACAGCAACTAGCCCCCTGACAAAAGCCTCTCACAGCGTTTCACGCAAGTGCAAGTTAGTAAGCACAGAAGAGTTTTCAAAACCAGCAGACCAAGGACACAATTTCCCTTCTGTTCTACCAGTAGCAACTCTAGGAGCAGGATTCAAAAGGAGACATCTTCTTAGAACATACGGGAATGATTCCCTTGCATCTAACCTACTGCTCAGGAAAAGACTGACTGCTGCTGCAGTGAAGGAGAATGCACCTTGGAAACCAGAAAACAAAAGCTCAAAACAAAGCAAAGAACTGGCATTTCAGTATGGGTACAACTCCTAAAGAAGGTCAAATTTGAGGCCTTAACATAAAAATTCTCATTTTGTGTCTTGACATAGAGAAAATCTAAGATCCACTTCAATCTTCTGAGCACCCATCTACTAAAAAAGAGCTGTTTGACATGTAATTCCAGTAAATTGTATTTTTTAGTATGGTAACAAGTAATAGCTGATGAACAGTAATTCAGTTAAACAAGCTTTAAACAGCACAAATGAGCTATCTATGTGTTTTTAACAAAGCCTCTGGGAAGATTTAATTCAGAACTATTATTATTATTATTGTATATCTCATTATCTGTAACCAAAGCCTTGTCTGCTAGCATACAGCCAATTATAGTAAGAAACACAAAATCAGTCAGGGAAATTAAAAAAAAAAAAAAAAAAAAAAAAGAGATACTAAAAAAGCTGACAGATTTCAGCACTTACTTACCAGGCTGTTAAGCACATCTTTTAAGTACATCTTTTATGTATTTACTGCCTTAATTTTGGATGCTTTTTTCATCACTGACCCTTGTCCTAGGTACACCACAAAAATAAGTGCAGTTTCCCACTAGCTGGATTATATTACGCCTTTACAGAGAAGAATATCTTGTGTGCAGTGTCCTGGTTGGCTCACTCAGAATATTAAGGCGTAAGTCATCAGCATCAATTAAGTACAAGGCTCTATCCGAGTATAAGCCAGAAAGAGACTTAGTAGAGGGAGTCCAGTGAAAAAGGTGTCCAGGTCACAAAGATGATTAAAGGACTGGAGCACCTTTCATACAAGGAGAGGCCAAGAGAGCTGGGACTGTCAGTCTGGAAAGGAGAAGGCTCATGGAGGATCTTATCAATGTGCATAAATACCTGATGGGAAGGACTGAAGATGACGGAGCCAGGCTCTTCGCACGGGTGCGCAGTGACAGGACAAGAGGCAATGGGCACAAACTGAACACCAAACAGGAAATTCCATCTGAAAGTAAGAAAACAAAACCTGATATTCAAAACCTCATCTTCAAAACCTGACTGGACACAGCCCTGGGCAACCTGCTGTAGCTGCCCCTGCTTTGAGCAGGGGGGGTTAAAGTAGATGGTCTCCAGAGGTGCCTTCCAACCTCAACTATTCTGTGAAGAACTTTATACTTTTTTGTGCATAGGTGATATGACACGCTCTCTCTCTCTGTATATATATACACCTCAGACTCCCCCCACCAAAACCAACCAAATGAAAGGCTGCAGCTCATTCTTAATCAATGCTCAGATCAGCCTAGCTACAGAACTCGCATCTGTGGAGAGCCAAAATGATGTTTTCTGGTTCTTTTAACAGCAATTCTTTGATTTTACCTCATCAATAAACTCTCGATAATGGTTTCCTTTGGTTCCCATTTCCTTTTAAGACTATGTGGCTAGCTATAGCTACATAAGACTGCTTGCATAAGAATATTCTGAACTGACAAAGTTTAACACGGAAATAGGGTGTGGAGTAAGGCATTAAAGATGCGCATTTTGCTCTCAACAATTAATCAGCGCGGGGTTGCATACAGCTTACGTAACCTTGGCCACAGGCTCTGTATTTACCTCTAGATGGGTCCACTCGTTGCATAAATCATGGAAAGCAGAGAACCCACTGCCCGTGGCCTGAAACAGGCGGCTTCTGGCAATATGACGTCCTTCTCATGCTGCTCGGGCTTGAAGGCTCTGACAAATCACTACATGTACCATGACCACCTCACTTCTGAACAAAGATGAACAAGAGAAAAAAAAAACAATACTGCACTTGCCACAGGACTCCTGATTGATTTTATTTTAAACATAAAGAACACATGGGAGAAGAACAAGGAATTTATTATCGTGTAATTTTATGACTTAATAATTCAAGTTCTACTTTTTCAAAAAACCAAACGTCCATTAAACACTTACAGACACACATCTCGGCATCTGCAGAGCCCAGAAGGAAACCGGCGCTGGCTTCCCGCAGCGGGGGGAAGGCGGCCTCGGCCGGTGCCAGGCTGGCCCGACGCCCGCCCTGCCGGCGCGCACGCCCAGTCCCGCTCCAGCCCTTAGCGGGGAACCGCGTTCTGCTGCGCCCGCAGCCCTGCTCCCCGCGGAAGCCCGCGTATCCTACGCGGACGCGCGGCACCGCTAGGCGCCTCCTCAGCGCGGGCGGGGGAGGGCAGCGGGCTCGCGCCGCCGGGCCGCCGTTGGAGCGGGAAAGGCACGAGGCGGCGCTTGGCAACGGCAGCAGCGCGCGCCTCGCGGCCCCCCGCGCGCAGGCGCCGGGCGCCCCCGGCCACACGGAGGGCGTTTGAGCTCTTCGGTACAAACAGGAGTATGAATTCCGGGATAAAATAGCGGGAACTAACGCTTTTCTTCAACTGTGCAGAACTTCTCGCAACAGCAAAGATGACAGGTCAAATAACATTAAGGTATCTCCATAAAGGTTTAGGTATTGTTTTTCTCCCTTGGAATTTCACTGATTTATAGTGAAATTATAATGAAATTTGTAACGAAGTGCCTGTAGTGCTGGTCTGGGTATGCCAGAGTGGGGGAAAAAGGTACGATCCTTCATCAGCTACCCACAGAAATTCTACCTAGAGACTGCACGTTCCCTCAGCACCCAGGGTGCTTGTTTTACAGTGTCGGACGTCGTTTTATGGTATGAACCCACTTCAGCTGCATCCACGCTTAAATTATTTTGCTGTTACATTGCTGGTTTTTCACTGGTAAAGCACTAACTGAAAAATAGATGCAACTACAAAAAAAGAACTGCAAGATTCCAAAACTGGGAATGCCAGCCCAACCAAGGCACAGCAGGCACTGCTGCGCCAGGGGGTTCATATCCCGCTTCCTGCAAATACAAACCACTTCCTTCGCTGAGTCTATATGGGGAAGTGGCACAGCCTTGTCCTGTACATTGACACTAAAGTTGAGCATATCCTGAGAGCAAACCTGCACAGGAGATGAAGAGGCCCTGACAGACCAGCGGGAAATGGCCGCCTTTCCCCTGCGCAACACGCGTGGTTGTCTTGGGGGCAGTCTGTCGGGATGTTAACGGTTGGACTCAATGATCTTCAGGGTCTTTTCCAACCTTAACAATTCTATGATTCTATGATGTTGCTATCACTTCTGTAAGGCTGTAACACAGGTCATGCAGCCTTTGCAACATGACTACATTTTGCCCACTCCTAAATTTGCGTAAGGATTCCCTTAAGTGTGTTACACCCTTGTTGATGCTTGCGCTTAATTCTGAAGAACCTCTGGAAAAGCAAAACCACCAAATAAGAAAAAATTCATGTCACATAAATTCTTCTTGAATTACTTTATTTTTCACAATAATAAAAAATAAATTAGTCATAAACAAAAATAGTTAACATTTTTTCATCAAAGAGAAGGTGTATACAATATGAAAAGGATGCTGTACAGTTCTGGTTCAGGTGCACTGCCATGGATACATATTCCTGAACGAGTCAGAAAGCAATTTGCCTATACTCTCCCCCTTTAATTCACTCAAGGAACTGGCTAATCAGAAAGTTTAGAAAATTGTATTATGGATTTACAGTATGACATATATACAAAAATATATATGTAATACCTGTGCTATAAGATTCCCTAGAAAGCTCGGTTAGTATAGTGAAAGAGCTGGACAAAATTTGAATGGTATATGTAAATAAATACATATTAGGTCCCTTTTAATAAAAAATCTGCCTCTTCTAAATATTTGAAATATTTTGGTGCAGTGGCTTGTTCCATAGACACAGCTCAGAATTACATATTTCCCATAGACATCTTGTATTTACAAATAACAACAAAATAAGTTATAATAAAGTATATCCTTCTGCCAAAATCAATTATGAGGGTCAAGTAGGCAATTTTATACATATTTAAAAAGTCAGGGTTTCTTTTGTCTCCAGTCCTTCCTGATCCTCTATGTAGATCCTGAGTGGCTATGATGGGACTTCACAAGCTCGTATGTACCCAACCCCTGCCAAGGCCACTGGTCTCAAGAGACCCAAACACAGCTTGGACAAAACAGTTCAGGGCAAGCAGCAATAACAGACTGTCACTGGAAAGTCAATGATTTCTCAAAATTAAGCTCCCCTCCTCTCTAGATATAGTGGTAGTTATCTATAACCCATTATAGTAAATGGGGATATAGAAGATTGGGAACTCACATTCTTAAAATTTCTGGTTGCTAAAAGCTGAAAAGCAAAGAGCTGAGTTCAGGCCTGGTACGAGTTCTCTTAAATGGAATTTTCTCCCTTTCACCAGGTTGGAATTTCACCCACCCTATTGAGATACTACAATGATGACAAGTTTGCTTTAAAATATATTGAAAATGCTTAGTGGATGATTTTTCATTTCTGATACAGAAATAATTATTTTACTCCGTTTTCTAAACAACCGCTAATGTATCCCCCACAAACATATTCTGTAAGCTTAGGGATAAAGGAAGTTTACTTTCAGTGTTCAAAATTTCACGTTTTGTGTTCCAATTACAGACATGCACATAAATTATCTGCCCAATACACAAAACAGCTCTTAAAGAAGTCAGAGACACTAAGTGTAAGTCTCAAGAAAACAAGGTAGACACACAGTTTTTCCTTTTGGAGTGTGAAGAGGAGATTTCTCTTTTTTTATGCATAAGATATTAGATACGAGAATAAAGGGCCACTACATACTTCAATAGCTGTGCAATCACAGGTTCATTGCACAGGAATTAATTCAGTAGGTACTTTAATATTATGCATTTAGAACTAGCCAACATGGACACACACGCACAAAAAAAAAAAAAAATCACTGGACTGGCAGGAATATAGCTCTCTTAATATCTGGGCTTATTTCTAGCACAGATTCCTATCAAACAAATGGCCAGTTCAGAATTTTCAGTAATTCTGGCAAAACTGAATACTGTCATCCAAAGGACAAAGGGATGGAGGTGAGATAAGAGGAAGAGGAGAACACTTATGGGTGTAAAAGGGAGCCAGGTCAGGATGAGGATAAAGGAAAGCAAAGCCCTGGAAAGCACATTTTACTGCTTATGGTGGTATAGATTGTAAAGAGTGGAAGCAAAGTATTTCCTTTAGGAAGGCATAACCTCCCCTTTACTATCCATAAGCTGTTTCCAGCACCTACCTCCTTCCTCCCTCAGTGGTGATCACTGGTGCCTTCTAGGGCTCGGACGTAAGCAAAGTAAGTAGCAAGGTCCTGGCAATACTGCTGCCCCATACGCTCTTCTGTTCTACAAGTTTCATGTACTCACTTGAGTTAGGGCTATACTGACTACTTTCATCAAGTCTATGAACAAGTAACCTAAAATACGTCTTTGCATTAACATGTTATTAACATGCTCTGCAACACATTGGCTTTTTTCTGTATAAAAGGACCAAACTCTGAACTGCACCATATTGTCATAAAAGTGGGATCTAACCAACAACATAAATGTTAAACACTGTGTTGTTCATACAGAAAGTTCTCCATTTGCTGAAGTATTGGAAAAAAAAGAAAATAGAATATGCATGTAATGAGGAAGACACTAGTTCCCTGTGCAGGGATCCTGAGGTAGTCCTGCATGGAGTCAGTGGGCATAGGCTACAGCTGGACTTCAAGGCTAGCAGGCGTGCAAGAACACCCATGTCTCCCGCACTGCGCTCCCCAGCACTCGACTGCCTGCTAACAAGCCCCTCCCTAACGCAGAGCCCTGGGGACTGAAGGTCAGAGACACTAAAGCAAATACTAACTCTGTCTCATTGCTGGCCAAGTCAGACACAGGGTCATTCCCACAGGAACAACCCTCATGCTTCCACACCGTCTTCTTCAGTTTTCTCAGCTAGCAAGAGAAAGGGAGAACTCCCCAAATTCAGTGCTGCTAATAAGTGCTCTCAAACTTGGCATGCAATTGCTATACACAAGCAATTCCACCTACATATGCTTGGATCTGACATTGCACAGGAGCTAGCAAACCCTGATGGACCCTTGATAACTTGATAAACAACTGCACCAGCAGTCCTCAATTGCAGAAGGAAAGTGCTTTGAGACACAGAGCCTGCTCTGGATGGAGCCGATTTTTGCCAGCTGCAGGTCTGCAAGAAGAAAGCTGTATGCTGATTTTACCCCTATAAGCAGTTAGAGTGCTTAGACTCTTTAAATCAACCATCTACAGCAGTCTTCCTACATTTACTCTGGTCTTACTCGATTATGTAAGGTGAAAATCTTTAAGGCAAGGAAACATTTTTTTCCACTAGTCTGTGGGATTTTGACTGATGTTAAAATATCAGAAAAAGAAATTAAAGCATTCAAACTCAGAAGCCTGCATCATTTCTTACTTATATTGGTTTTACACCTGCTCTGAGTCTACTGCATTCATTAAGGGCACCTCTGATTTACAGTGACAGTAAAATCAGGCCCTCTGCAGGCATCATCCTAAATTGGTGCACTGCTCTATTAAAACAAACACTTGCTATAGTCAAAATTTCAAAAGTGCACTTTGTGTGATGGTGAAAACTTAGTGTAGCACTTACTTTGTGTAGATAATTATTAGTACATCAAAGTGCTGAAAAGAAGGGTTCATTTTGCAAGAACAACTATTTTGATTATGCTGACACACGAGAAGAGATGATAAATTATTAAGTTTAGCAGCATTCTGGCAGTTTCCTTATCATTAGATGTTATCATTAGGTGAAACAATCTTTTTTGTTTTATCTGGTACATCTGAAAACTGTCCCTTTACTAAAAAAATAAAAAAAAGTACAATTTGTATAACCATAACTCACTGCATTCAATTCACAAAGCTGTATACCTTAGGTGTAGTACAAGGTTATATTGCTATGTGTATGTATATATTCTTTGATATTAAGCTCCCATGAACTCTGCTTACTTTAGTGGCAGCTTAATGGAGCCTACAAGATGATCATCTGTGTAAAATAACCCAATGGCCATATATTCCAGAGCAAAATAACATTTTATAAAAGACCAGGATTGCCTATGTGCTGAGTCGCTGACTATCTCGCAGCCAAAAGTGTGTGCAAGCAGATTACTTCCTATGAACTGATTGCAAACCTGATTACTTCATTGCATTTCATTCGCCTTGTGGTTTTCAGAAAGCCTTTTCATGGAACAGGTATTTCCCTCAAGCTGACAGGATACACTTCCTTGGGACAAAAGAGACAATACCAAAAATTATATACTGTATGTCAAGATTTGCTGCAATGAGATATCCAGATGAAAATCTGTATTCCAGATTGGATTCCAGAGTTGTTTATGCTGCATTTTCTCCATGTCATTCTTTGGTCAAGAATCTAAGGAATATAGTATGATCACAAATCTGTAAGTTATCTTCATGGATAAATCTTTGTAATACAAGGGAACAGGACTGTGAAAGATTCATGAACTCAAATGAAAAGTTTTCTAATTAGCATCTCTGTTTCTAACAGCTTTATATCAATTAATTACAGTGAAAAAGCCCAAATCAAGGTGTACAGAAACAACTAATGACATTATTGGTTTATAGTCACAAAGAGTAACTTCAAATTTTAGGGGAAATGCTTCTTCATTTCACTTAGCCAAACAGTAGTAGTTCATCATGTCCGAAATATATTTTTCACAAGTGACCGAATCAAAAAATCTAAGGTTTTTCTCAATCCAAGGCATCTTTTAGACTACAGGAGTTCCACTGTCCTGTGGCTTCCAGCACACAAACTGCCGTGACTAGTACCACACCCAGCAACCTTTGCCTCCCAGTGCCCCATGCTCTCTACCAAAGCAGTAAGAAGAATACACAATGAGGCTCAAACATGGCTCTTCATCAGTAGCAGGACACCTTAATCACTGTTATATCTCATCACTGGGAGGGACTTAACATAGATTAAAACTGTTTTTCAACTCAGACAACAGGCACCTTAGAAATAGATGCATAGCTGGGTATCACTAATTTAACAAGCAATATGCCGTAATAAACAGCTGAACAAGCAGAGGTGTTTATTTTTTCCCTCAGCCTTATTTACACATTTGAAAGACCTCTCAGGTAAAGGCTAGAGAATGTGTAGATAATGCAAAAACTTTCATCTGCGCTGCATAGCACATTCTGTTTGCTTTTAGCAAGTCCCAAGGCTGTGTACAGTAATTGCAGAAATGAAAAATCACCACACAAATTCAGCTCTAAGTCTGGAGCCATTCTTGAGGAGTAGAAAAGGAGTGATATGAATAGATCTGCGGGATGGAACTTGACTAAACAAAGACAAGTATGTTGTAATAACTGATCAAAACCTGAAGATTGTCAATAGCTAAGATCTCCTTTTTACAGATACTCAGCTACTGCACTCATACTGCTGCCTGATACCAAGAGTAACAGACTAGTATAAAGCACGGAGGCCTGCATCCTTTGGTGGTTGTTTCAGAAACTGGTGACATAGCCAGACTAGGTCTGGACAAAGTACTTTGGTACGGTAGTTGTTAAGCGATAGTGCAGAGACAAGACATTAGGCAAGATACCAGTTCACCGAAATAACTGCCCTACAGGAAGGAGACCTTGCCAATGGAAACAATCACTTTTTTTATACCCGCAAAGGCACTTCACCTTTCTGGTCAATCTGTCTTACTGACAGCTGCAGTTGTTGAAGACTTAAGGGGCTAGACACTAGTGGCACTTACATGGCACAGTATTTTAAAATCCATACAGAATTAGAAAAGTGTAACTTCAAGAGTTTATGAATTAAATATAAAGGCACTTTTTGGCAATCAAGTGTATATATATTTGCTGCCTGAGGACAGGACGTTAGTCAAAAGTACAACCGAGAGAGCTTAACAGTGACTCTAATATATTACGAATGGACTGAAGTAATTACAAATATACGTTAGAGTGCTAAGAAACTGATGATAAATGGGTCTTCCAGAGTCTGTTTCTTTGTGAAGTTATTTTTCTTATGTGCATGTTTCATTGATTTAGTCGTCTAATTTAAGGCAGTCCAAAATACCAAGTAAGAGTAAGCACTCAGAAAATAATGCAGCAGCTGTATGCATACTGGTCAAATATGTCCAGTAATTGCCTGTGATTGATTTAATTTTCATTAATTTCACAATACTAAGGCTGGTATGTTCTTTAAATAATTATCTGATGAGCAGGTGCAAAGAATAGTATCATTAAAAATTAATGCTTTAAAAAGATCATCGTTTTACAACAAACATTTAAAAAAAGATTACTGCACGATAACTGTAACTGAAAGGGTGTGAGATTTAACCATAGTCTTGATGTACTCAGCAATATAAAAAATCATCTCTAAGAAGCTAAAACCTGCTGTAGTCAAAACAGTAACACTGTTCGAGCTCCATCCGAAGACTGACATTGATGCTTTGAGTAGAAGAGTATTTGTTATCTACGTCCTAGAAACCCTGATTGTCTGTTTGCCACACGTGTACAGGATGCACAACAGGCTGTTTTGTAATAGGTGTAGACACAGAGCCGGGCCTGAACCACCACATTGCAGTTGTAGTATTTATCTTTGCAGTTCTCATCTGTGGAGAAAAAGGAAGAGAGAGAGAAGAAACTGAAGAAAACAGTATTACAGCAACAAATAACCAATCCCCTTTCTTTTTACCATGTAAAATCCCTTGGACCTGTATTTAAACATTCATTGTCAGGTTAAAATAGGCTACCTATGCAAATAAGTTAGATTATTCAAGATTTTCTAGACGTAATATAAAGATACATAAAACCGGGGAAGAAATGTACCTATCCTCATTTATAGTGTTGTGGATTTTTTTGCCGTTTTTTTAAACACAAGATTTGTCTTGAATAAAGATGTTAGGAAAGTGTCTAGTATTCTTCACTTCGGTACCTGTCTGTACTAATCTCTTGTGGCAGTGTACAGATGGCACCAGAAACTGCAAATGTTGTTTTCAAGTACTGACAAATCTAAATACTGGAAAATAGTAAACCACCTCCCTCCTTACAAATATTACAGACTGTTTAAAATAACTAGATTGAAAAAGACAGAAGTTGGTGTTCTTAATGTTCCCCATTTTCTAACCTGTCAGGATGTGGTCTATTCACATTCTGAAGTTTTCCTTTACAACCAACAGGGTTAGAAATACTTTTAAAGTGACAACTAAGATTTTCATATGATCAGGTATGTCATCACAGAGACTGAGGTATTAAGGAAAAGACTGAATGACAAAACACTAATAGCAGATGTAAAAATGAGCAATTCTGTACAAACCTGTTTTAAATTAAAAAATAACAACACAAACACAATAAAAAAATAACAACACAAACACAATAAAAAAAATTTAGTAATATTGCTATACCATTTTTTTATATAGTTATCTTAAGTTGAAGGATAATTCTCAAGTGAAAACTATTGTAGAACATATGAGTGAAAACTGTTTCTAAATACTTACATCTTCCTTTCCCTAGTCATTCTCATTACTATTAAAATCAAATCTGTATCAGATGAATGACTAATTCCAATGCCAAATTATGTGTATGTGTACATTTACTATATATAAAAGAAAATTGCTTAATTGCCCTTAAAGTCTTAGTAATGTTACTGGTTCTTATAGAACCTGTTACCAAACACAGTATATCATACATGATCCTTTTTTTGTTTTAAAGACTTGGCCAAGAGAAACCTTGGAGAATGCAAGGAGGCTGCATAAAAATACCCAGTATGTACCATTTTCACAGAAGCAGATTTCACACATTCTCAGCAACTTTAAAAGTAAGCCAGTTTCTTACATGTTACAAAGAAAACGTTTTTAATCAGAAATTAAAACCTACTTTTACACCATAGGAAACAGCTGTATTTTGTGTAGCAATAAAACCCTGAACTTGATAAAGAAAATACACTCCAAAACCTCTGCAAGATTAGTAAATATTTTCTCCACTAGATGGAGTTCCATAGTTAAAACAGAAGCTTCCTCTTCCTTACCTATTTCAGGGGTACAATCTTGTGTGTTACACGGTTCTTTTTCTTCAGGTTTAAGCTGTGGATCACACTGAGTACTGGCTGTCATGTCATCCGATAGACATCGTACCTCTCGAACCCGAAATCCTCCTTCACACGATTTGGAACACTGAAACACAAAAGCTGAAGTTCATGAAGACCATATGAGATGTGCAAATACAGAAAGAAAAAATGGGAACCTTGAAGCCAGACCCAGGTATTGCTGTAGCCTTTTATCAACTTCACCATTTCTGTTGTTTTTTGTTTTCTAACTATAAAGTCCTTAACATACAGGTGCAATTTTGTTAAAGGTTCAAAAACGTTTTTGACCACAGGGGCAACAACTGGACAAGTAAACGTGGCAGACACTGAGCAACTGAAAGCACACTAGAATATTTCCCTTTCTGAATTTATTAGTTAGCTTCTTGCTTCTCTAATCAGTCTTGTTCTTCACTGTTTATTTATACATATCTCCCAAATCTACTCTTTCCACAGTGTTCACATTTCTTATTTCAAGAACTTACTGCACTGAACTTTACTACTTGACTGAACTGCCCTCCACTGCCCTTTTGCCTCCATTTATATACAATGAGGAATAATTTTAATTGCCTTTTTTCTAGCGCTCAATTATTTTTCACTTCTTGCAGCACAACAATTTTACTAAGCATTATCGGTTTCTTTGAATTTCTAAAGAAAATATTTCTGTGCTCCTTCAAAGTCTGTTATGAAGCCAGAGACTTTTGTACTTGCTTGTCACGGTATTTTTAAAGCCAATTATTACACATTTCTGCCTATACTGACGTAAATCCCCTGTTGGCTTCAAGAGTTTCGCCTGAGTGAGGTCTTTGAGATTTGGCTCACTGTCCAGTTTGACCTAAATGCTCACAAACTTAATTAAACCTGGGTCATTTATAATGATTAAAACCTTAATAGCCCCAAACTAGAAAGAATGTTTTCTTTCTGACTTTTTTGGCATAACTATTTCTTCTCCTAACATTGCAAAAACAACTTATCACTATCATAAAATCAGATATTATAGCAAACTAACCAAAATAGTCTCAGTAATATATTCTTAAATTGCTCTTTCATCTTTTAGTACAACCTTTCCCCACTTCAGAAAAGACATAGCCCTGTGGTGGCAGTAATAGAACACTTGCGTTTTTTTTATATAATCACTCTTGTTACATGCCTGTATAGAATATTGTAATTATCCCACATCCAACAATAAGAACTCCAGTTCAGGTTTGTAGAGATCTTAAGCACTTAAAATGGAACCAAGACAGAATTTAGATGTTACATACAACACACTATACACAAACCCCAGCATTCTTTGTTAGCCAGCCATTTAATCTCCATGGCTGAGAGGCCACACCATTTATCCTAGGTCACATAAAAAGTCTGCTGACGATACGAACTGGACAGGGGCTTTGAACCAGCTATTCTGCTTACAGCTAACCCAATAATCCTTTCTCTTCAGGTCTAACAGTAAGAAATACCACATACTCTGGTGACAACAGTAACAGAAGGAGTATTGAAAAACGCTTAGAATATGATCTTGTAAAACCCCAGCTAACATACGTCTTTGTTCCTACAGTGAAGATGGTCACAAAGGCTTAGACCTTTAAGGATTTTTAGACACCAATTCTTAGGAAGCAGGCACTTAGAAACTAACTAGGGATCTCTAAATACCTATCAGATTCTGAGTCTTAGCACCTTGTTACTTCTATGCCTGCCAAAGAGACCATTATTTCCATTTTCAGAAGGAATCTAATCTGCTGCATTCTGTGGATGCAGACGGCTGTATCTCTTGTGGCTACACACCTGCAGTTTCACATTTGAAAATGGGTTTGCTAAGGGGAAGTTATTTAATCTAAACTAACAGCTCAGTAAAGAATCCAAAGAATTTCCAGCAGCATCAAAGAACATACTTCGATCTACATGGCTTTATTATGAGTCTAACTTGGATGTTGTTTTCAAATAAACATCTATATCTGCAATTAAGGAAGAAAAATCAGCATTCCCTTCAGCTGATTTATTTTGTTAAAACCATTCTACCTTCTTTTCTGCTTTCTAGTGCTGCTAGTAGGACAGTCAGATAATTGAGCATTTAGTAAAAGGGAAAACCACAATAATTTCACTCTTTCATGTCACATGGATGAGGTATTTTCAAAGGTTCCCGACTAATGGAACTCAAACTGAAGGCATCTGAGGTGCTTCCACATTTCAGAGCTGTCATTGTGAATTTGATTTAAGGCTCAAGGAAGCCACCATTTTTATTTTATAAGATGACAGTGGACTTTCTGATTTTCATTTAGGACAAAAATGTTGATTTTTTATAAAAATCCAATAAGCTTTGTCAGGTATACCAAATGATGGAAAGATAGATGAAACCAAAGCATTTTGTGGCCATGCTGAATGTAGCTGGTCCACTTCCAGGGGAAACTGAAGATACATGAAGCGCTACAGTAGGTTTTCTCTCAGTAAAGTTCTAAGTATTACAGTGAAGAGTTTACAGTAAAATATTATGGTAAAACTGACTTTACAATCTGAATACATCCCTCATTCTCTATTAAATGCTCCTTAATTTTAACGAAACCAGAGGTCTGAAAAGAACTGCACTACATAGCCTCATTAAGGAGCAAACCAATTTCATTAAACAGGAAGATTCTTGGAAGAAGAGATCAGTGATGAAAAGACAACTATGCAGTGTCTCCTTCTGGTGAAGATACTTCCTAACTTTCCTAAGCTCCACTGGGTACTAAAGAGGATGCTTTCTTTTTAGTATCATTCCTGTGCAAGATTAAGTCCATTTCATTTTATGCAAATGGTGTTCCTTTTCCATATACACGGAAAAAGCTGTATCAAACAAAACTAGTTATAGAAAAGCATGATAGACTTACTGTGCTCCATTCTGTATGAAACCACTTAGATCCACAGGGTTTGAGGTAGCAGGATTGCTGGCTGGGAGGTTTTTCCAAATATGAACATTCATAGGGGTTCAAAACATCAAAATTACCTTCAGTTTTCCTAACACAAATTACTTCTCTCTGTTGAGTCCCACTGCCACATTCAGTAGAGCACTGTATCAGAGAATAAAAAACAGTGGTGGAATTTGTTATTCTACTGATGTCCTTCAGCTTGTTTCCAAAGTAACATGTTTCTCCACATTATTAGTTTCTGAAATAAAACAACACACGCACATACACACACATATACTTGCATTTTCAATTAATATTCAAACAGGAAAATTTGTAAAGTTTTGTTTATTCCCTATTCTTGGACACATACCTAGACACTAACATCCAAAATCCATTTCCTTACTTTTATATGTTCTTTCCTCAGTAAAATGAACTTAGCTGTATCTTTCCTTCCATCACTGGCATATGTATGACTTGAAGAGAAAGGAAAAGGGTAAAGTATTCTTTAAGTTCCTGCGGTAGGGTTTTTATCTTTCAGAACCAGAATAGTAGCCTAGATAAATCTTGGGTTATTATTATTATTTGTATGTAGTACTAACATAGTAGCCAGCAGTCCCAGTTAGGAATCAGGTCAAGAAAATGCTG
The DNA here is from genome assembly GCF_047370975.1 of Nipponia nippon. Classification (NCBI taxonomy): domain Eukaryota; kingdom Metazoa; phylum Chordata; class Aves; order Pelecaniformes; family Threskiornithidae; genus Nipponia; species Nipponia nippon. The sequence continues at coordinate 32,831,879 of NW_028262413.1, read as the reverse complement.
AAGGATATAGGAATGACTTAATTCATCAAGTGACTACTGACTATAAGTGCCAGGTATTAGGTATTTAATTTTTAATCTTAAAAATGGTTACAGCGGTTAAAACTGTACTTCTGTGTATTTTTATTCCACATGGTACCACAGACTCAAAACATATTTCTAATTATTTTTATGAAGAAGATGACATATGACTGTAAGGGTGCTTTTGGAGAAATCTAAAAGTGTAATTTTACCTGTAGCTCCAAAAAGAAACTGGTATTTATTTTTTTTTAATAAAAAGAGAAGCCTAACTTACTTTCTCCATAAACAGTGTTACTGCTTCTTGCTGAAGCAGGATTGTATGCACTGCACCGAACCTTTGAGGTTATAAGGTTAGAGCACAATTTTGCAGCTTTACAAATCCCCGCATTCTGTGTGGTTTTTAGAAAATGCCTTGATCTGCCAGGGTGTTCTTTTCATGTTTGCAAGTATCTATGTGATGCAGTGTTGGTTCCAGTTCTGAAAAGCAAATTTGACTCACATAGACGCTTACTGCCCATTTAAAGGTTAAATACACACACAATAACCGTTCCTGGCACTTGTAAAAAGGTTTTTATAAGATGATTCCAGCAACATATTCGTTTCTACGTTGCATAAAGGACTACAATTTTCAAAGGCTTTTTCTAGCCTAAACCAAGCAAATGTTATTAAAAGTGGGGATTTTGTTTATATTTTGGGTGGAATTTATGATCGCTTTACCAGATACCCACAAAAACCTTAGGCTGAATGGAGAACCTTGAGATGAATGCACCCAAATAAATTCTACAGGAAATACGTAACTGCACTTTCTTTAACACTGAACATCTCTGTCACTGTTCTCTTTTAATGGTTCCCCCAAAAGACAATATCTTAACATTCAGCCTTAGCTCTAGCAGAGCATAACACGGAAGGTCATCCACCAGTGCTCTCTCCTGCTCTGGTCTACTGACTGTCTGCTTTCATTTTGGTATTTAGAAGTCAGGATTTGGCTGGTAGAATAGATGTTGTCAGACACTTCTTTCAGATAACATACAGCAAAGACTTTCTACCCTTGGTATGCATCAAACAACTCAATCTCATGCAAAGACAGAAGGCGAATTAGCTTAAAAGAACAGGAAATTGTGAAGGACAGAAACTTTCTTATTCAGAACAGAATGGGGAGAGTTAAGATGACCTTACTGAAGGCTTCTCTCTGTGGTAGCAAGAATGGATACAAAGCTCCTATTCACCTGCATGGAGTGGTGTAAGTAACAAGGCCCAGATTTTATCTGTTATTAGAACTGCAGCTAAGTATGTTTTAAATCTGAATTTGTTATTACTCTTACACAATACAAATAATTATCACTTACACTTGAAAGCATTAGCATAGTAGTAGCCCTGTAATCTCCATCTCAGCTGTACCAGTTTAATTTCCAACTCCTTATCACCTGGAAGGATCTTGGAATCTGAAATGCAGTGAGTTAACAGCACAGCCAAGAGACTTTTCCCTAACAACTCGATCAAGTGCTGGTACCAGCAGTCCAAAAGGCTCTCTAGGCTATATGAGAGCTTACACAAAGAAACAGAAATGTCCGAGCACCAGCTGACAGCTTCTGAAATGCCTTTGTTCCTGACAGCAGGAATGTTTATTTAGAACGAGGACTATTGAGGTGTGGATCAAGGGAAGAATTTACCTTGAGGAAAGAGCATCAGGATACAGGCCACTGACCAAATTTTGTTCTTTTCACCTGTTATCACAAATTTCAGCACAACAATAGTGAAGCTAACTTTTAGGTTTAGCCATTGCTTTTTGTCTTATTTATCTTTTGGAAATTATATACATATATATACACACACATATATATACATATATATATGTATATACATATCTCTCTCTCTCTCTCTCCATGCAGGTATGCATGATCACAAAGGCTGTACTTTAAAAGGTGCAAATCTGGTGCTTTAGCGTTCACCTTAATATGCTAAGCAGCTTTCTGTTACCTTTCATTTTATAAATACACTGGGTCAGTAGATGAGAAATAAAAATGAAGATACAGAGGAAGAGAAGAACAAGATCTTATCTTCATCAAAGTAAGAAAACAGCAGGTGCTGGAAAGTATTGAACATCAGCTCAGCAAAATACAGGAAAAAAATATCTGAATACTCCACAGCGATGTAGAAATACCTTACAGCACGCATCTTCATTGCACAAAAATACATTTTTTAAATTAAAATACCAGCAGACAACAAATACATAGGTTAGATATAGAGCTTACCTGTGTCCAGCCCCCAGCAAACCACTCCACTTTACCAGCACAGGGTCCATTATTACAGGCCGTTGTTTCAGAGGGTCTGTTATTGCCACAGCCTTCCAGAGGCAAACTGCTGACGTGGTTCGTCATACAAACCACTGAACGCGTACGGACTCCGTCACCACATTCTGCAGAACACTGGGAAGCAAAAGACAGAACGTGTTCACTAATCTGTCCTCCAGGCTGCACAATGAAATGAGTAGAAGCAACAATCATGAAAGTAAATGAATTTATGCAAGTCGATTATTATTACTTGTAATTCACCTGTAGCAAATCATCTTACAGTTTCATACTTTTGAATACACTACAAGTAGTACCTGTCCTTTACAGTCACAAATGAAAGAAACTGAACGATTAGGGAAGAAAGAAATCTCTTTTTTATAGCTTTTTATTAGCCTTCTTATTTTTCCTTCCTTCTTTCTGTCTGTAAATTCTTCCAGTTTTCATTTTATTCATCTTTCTCCATACCAATTAATAGACCCGAGAAGGGATAATTTCAATAAGTAGCTTTTCAGACAGCAGTCGTATTTCAGCCTTTGCCTTGTTCTGTGAGTTTCTCCTCCGACCATTCAAGCTGTCAGCCAGGTGAACTCTTACACTGGTTAAAAGGACAAGGCTAGGAAGACTCTGAGGGCTGTGGCATTGGTAGTAAAACAACTGCATAGCGCATCCTGGAACTTTTCCATATAACGAGTTGACAGAGTATGAGAGCACAATAAAGTAGAGAAATGTAAAATTTTTTGACAGGTGGTTTCAAAAGATTCAGGTAAATCCTCTGCAAATAACTGTAACTTCCACTAATTATTGCCCAACTTGTTTCAATTTTAAGTTGCTAATTAGTTTTAGCAGAAGAGGTGGCCATGGAAGTTTATATAAATTCAATATTGCTTTCTAATGATATGACTTCCCAGTAACTAACCTTCACCACTCTCAACTTTCCACTGCTCAATTCTGAAAGCTTCATTTGTTGCTTAATTCTTTCTTAATCTTCCCTTTCTTTCTTTTTCTTTTAAAATGCATTTGTCATTTCATGTCTAGACCATTAAAATAAAGAAAAATCCATGTGCAGCTTGCTGAAAGATACATATATAATTGAATTTAAACAATTACAATTACATTACATATGCAAAGAAAACCACAAATAAGTATGTAGCATATGGGAGAAAAAGATGCATTTGATTGACATCTCAGATTTTATTTTTAACATACAATGTAATTAGTTAGGAGAAACTGTGTATTACTTCCACAATGAACAGTACCCTCCTTGTGAATGAATGTAACTCTGTATTGGAACATTTTTTTTAAATTTTATTGAATAGAAGTAAGAATGATTCAAAGAACTAGTAATGAGACACAGATTTGACCACTGGTTTGATTTGGCTCCCATCGGTAATAATGTAAGGGTTCACATGCAGTAGTTCAACTAGAGAACAGCAGATGCCATGACAGCACCACTGTTAGTAACGGGATTAACCAATCCAGTCATGCATTTCCTCAAGAGAGCGACCAGTGACTGAACGTACAATTGGTTGCAAACTACTCTTTACTCACTCGCACTGAACATGTGAAACATGTTATATTTATTCCACAGATACAGCATAGAAAAACATTTTTCCTATCAGAAAGTTGGTTTCTTTCACAAGATGTTCAAAGAGAAGGGCAAAGCTTTAGTGAAGTGGAATCCCTAGAAAAATAAAGAAGTGATTCAACTTTTTACAAGTAATTTTTTTAACAAACAAAATACAGTTTTGGAATAGCTGGAAATTCAGAATTTAAAGAGATGCTTATGTACTCCACGGAATAGGAAAAAATTGCTCATAGTTTGGAATGGTTTCTTCCTCCATCTGCAAGATCAAATAATTAAGCTTCTCTTAAATGATGCCTCTAAGTAACATAATGAACTTTTTGTTGCTGGCGCACAACAAAATTTTCCACTTTCACGCAGATATGTAAAATATACTTACCTCCTCAGCAAACCAGATTTGATGGCTAAGGAGGTCTTTTCAAAGTAAACTGGCAAAATCTTGAAAATACAAGAATGATGGAAATTGTGCTAGTAGTGAACATTTTCCTGTTTAGTAAACTAAAACTAAACTAAACCTATTTCAAACAGTCCACTCCTAGGTAAACTGACTGTTTAACTGAGCCCCATAAAATGGCTACCTTTCAAACCCACTGTACAGAAATAAATTTTGTGGCCGTTCATATTTTATCCTTGGCAAGTATGTTCAATTACATTATGCATAGAGAACTATGCACATACTCTGCAAATACTTTTCTTATTTCTAAGTAATTTTCATTTGACAATCTAATTTGCTTTTCTGCCTTGCAAACCGGAGCTGGGAACAAGTTTAGTCTATAAAGTCATCCAGAAAATCTCCATAGTCTTATGTTTTAAATGATTATGCATGAACTAGGCTTACATATCAAATAACAAAGGAAATACCAAATGGGAAGGTATAGGGTTGTCCCACCCTCTGCTGCAAGATTTTACTACAGATTAACTATCCTCAAAGGATTTACAAAGCAAACTTAAACCTGAATGTTTCTGTGTTAAGTATTTGGGTTTTCATGTTTTTTTCTTCCTTTCAGTAAAAATCTTCCATGTGAAAGCCATGATTTCCAAAGCCCAAGGCAGGGAGTAGGGAGTGTTTGGATAATGAATCCTCTCCCTTTGGTTTTCACAACTGACACACCCACTACTTTCAATTTTGTGCCATTGATTTGTTTCATTAATACCTAGTAACTGCCATAACCTAACATTGTATGACATGAGGAACTTGCACAGGCTGCAACTTCTCTGTTCTGGTCCTATTATTAAAGATATTTTGTTTCACTGTCTTGTTTTAATTGGCAGAAATTCCTCAGAAACCTTAGTCTGTGGAACACCCTCCCTAGTTTTAAGGAGTCTGCCATTTCTCCTCTTCCTGAGGTCCTTCCCTCATGAGTTCAGTTTCAGAAGCTTTCCATTCCCATTAAAAACTAAAAATGAACACCCCCCTCCCAATCCAGTGCTCTGATAGTTGTCAGGAAACAACTGTAACAGCAGTCCAGGAAAATAAGGCTAGTTCCTGCAAACTTGGAAATGCCTGAATTTTTGTCACAGCCACAGGGCACGGTAGAGCAAAAAAAACCCTTAACAGTGCCAGTTCCCTTTCACTAATGTGCCAGCCCTACTCATTACCCTCAGCTGGGGCAACAGACCACAAGAAAGAGGCAGCAGGAAATCTACCAGAACTGGAGAGTCCTTTCACCCAGGTCTCAGCATCATTGCTAGCCTTAATTAACTTTTTAAATAGCAACCAATTGAGTCCCAGTAAAACATCCCCCTTTGTGCAGGATTTCTGTCTACCACACTTAAACTTTCATCATCTTAATTATTCCCCACAAGATAGTAAAGTTTTTTTATGAATCATCCTCCTGATGTTACACTACTGCAAAAAATAAAGATCTATGTTTGAAATACATTTATGAAACTCCTTAGCACTATTTGACCTACTCTGAGAAAATCTCTTTCAGAAGGGATTTTAGAAGGATTATGTAATCTTTGTTTTCCCCATAATAAACTAAGAATTGTATTTCAGAAGCTCACTTCTGTCACAAATCCAAGACTGGGGGCAGATTTTCAAAGGACAGCAAACTGTTGAGAGGAGTCTTGATTTCTTAAAAAAAAAAAAAAAAAAAAAAAAAAGAAGCAACGGGGCGGGGGGGTGTAGTCATATCCTTATGTAATCCTTATGTATTGCCAAAACACTTTCTGATACCTGGATTTAAATGATTTTCCTTTAGAGTGCATCTATGCATACAGTAGGTGCTGGATCAGAAGTCAAACCATCCCTGTATTGAGTCTAGCAGATCAATGATATCCTTCCAAGGTAACAAAAGTTTTAAAATATGGTTTTGAAACCCACTTGTACCTGTTAGGTAATGCTTTAGGATTGTGAGGAATAAAGCGTTGATTTTCACAAAGCATACTACAGGTCTCTAATGGAAGATATTACAGAAGCATCGCTGTTTCTCCTTTTAATGAAGAGTGAAATCCAGAGCATGTGTTTGATCTGTTTTGATTTTGTTCCCTGATGTGCAGCATTTTTTCTTTCTTCCCAAGATTTTATTTTGGCCTCAGAATCTCATTAACATCTAAGAAATGTTTGTATTTTGGCTTCTTTTCTAAGTATGCTCTAAACAAAATGAGAAACAAATGAACAGAGAAGATGGCAATGAGGAATAAACAAAAATGCAAGAGGGGAATGCTCCAGTTAGCTGGAAGGAAACACTGGTGAATCTCCCATTGCTGTAAATCAGAAGAATGCAGTTTCCCACTTCTGACCCATAGGAGAAGTAAACTTTCCAGCAATTAGAGCTGTCAAAGAATCAGTCATGTGAAATGTTTGCAAGGATCTCATCTGCTCCCATCAATCCAATTTTGTTGCTAAGTTCAGTAAGGTTCACCAGCTTTACTGATTAATGGATGCAGTTTGGTGGAACTCTGCCATTTTAACACAGTATGACATCTTAAGAGAATTATCAGACAGGAAGCCATCTTTCTACAAATGCACATAAAAATATCAGAAAAGTGTGTCCAGACTCTCTATGATCAAAATGGGTTAAAGATCATGTAGAAGACAAACCCATGAAACTGAAGTTAATTCTCTTATTTATACTCAAGATAGAGCAATAAATGTAAAGACAGGAACATACAAAGTAAGATGAGTCTCGCGTTGCTGCTAGAGACTTCTAACCTGTAATCTTTCCCATTGAAATGAGTAGAAATTTCTGCTTCTCTCAAGATTGAGCCTGGGGGATATCAGAATATGGCGTTTAGATCTACTTCAAAGACAAATAACAGAGCATATACTTTTCAGAAAATAAAGGTTTGATTCTTAAGGATGAATTGCTTTCCTTCCTTCCTTCCTTTATATGTTCCACCAGTGTGCACATGGTGGCCATACAACTCATAAGCTTTGCAGTTAAAAGTGTGTGTGTTACATACATACAATGGACTTTGATAGCTGTTTATCAAAATAGCTCAAATCAAGAACTGTATTGTTTTAAGAACACGGAGGGTTTTTTTTAATTACTTAGGATTAATTATATGTATAAAGAATCAGCCTGTGCAGAAACTGAATCCAAGAAGGCCAATGCCATGGGGGAAACAGGTAGGCCGTAAAATACATAGATCGATGTTGTGGGAAAACAAGACAGGAGCACGTGGCAAGAAGGCAGCCAAGTGTTATTTACGGAGTAAAGCTACATACAGCCCACCCTGGGAAGCAGACACAACTCCTACACATAACTCTGTATGTACTCGGCAGGTTTTTAAGTGCACATGTGTTTTATTGCAGAAGTTACATTTAGGGAAATTTAATGATATAATCTTCCAGCTCAGAACCACAGAAACTATTAATGAGAATGAAGGCAATTAGCATGATTTAGCATCAATTAAGACTTTGCAAGGTTTCAGTAAAATAAGAAAACCCAAAATCTTTCCACCAATCCTAAATTAGATCCTGTCCTTTTCTTAAAACTCAGATGTGAGTATTCACCTCTCTCTCTCCCTGTGTTAAAGAATACCCTTGTCAAATTCTGCACAAATATATATCACAGTTATCAAATCCTGAAATTTAACATCTGTTGGCGGAAAAGACAATTGTAATTTTTATGTTACTGTGCTTTTTCTTGATGTTTCGCTAATTAACCAAGGCTACATTGTAATGCCCCACACATCACATAAATCTGGACATGGAAGTTTGATACATCCCTTGCTGAAAGAGAAAATATGTGCCTAACTGATTTCTGACAGGCCTCTGGAAATCTCTACTTGCTGCATGTGCCACAGTACACATTAAGTGTTTGCAAAATGGGTTCAGAAAAGTACAGGCCAGGCCTTCTGTTATGGCTGTAACCAAGTTTGAACTCAACCATTTCAAAGTTCCAATGTTCTCAAAAGTTATGATAAGTTCTTTTACCTCTTATTTCTAGACACGGCTGAAACGTCAAAATACAATGGGAAAGACTGTTCTGTGGTATTTCCAGCTGGGACTTGAAGTAGGCATGTAATAAATCTCACAAAGAAGGTCTGTTCTTGTGAGATTTCCACCACAGTTTTGCAGACTCAAGAGGTTTGAACAAGCTTTCTTTAAGCATTTGAACTTTTGGCTGCTTATCTGAACCATTTGTGGCTGCCCATCACTGATCTATGCTTATTGCTGAAGTGTGGCTTGGCTTAAAGTACTTTTTAAAGAATTGTTTGGGGAAATTGCACATGCAAGGTCCATACACCTGGGAATGCCCATTTCCATTCCATGACAGAATTCTCCTCTTGTCTTTCAATAGAAACACACTCCTCTGCAAAGAGAGAGAGACTTCTGATCCTAAAAAACAGCCCTTGAAAGGCACAGTAAGAAAGCTAATAGCCAAAGGCCTGACTTTGCAATGCTATTGACTACTCCTGTATTCCACTGACTTCCACTGGAATCACTGCCACTAAACATCTCGGAACCTCTGAGTTACAAGGTTTGCGTGAACCTTCGAAGATTCTGTACATTCTAGCCCAAATCTAATTTCTTCCTGAAATAAGCCGTTCCTTCCATTCTTTTTGTGAATCAAACTCCAAAGCTACTGCTGGCAGAACTAATACTGAATAATGCCAACTACAGTAGCAAGCATTTGGAAGAAATTAATTTGTACACTTACATAAGCTGAGAAGTTAACTAAATCCATTCGTTACTCTCTGACCCTAAAATGTTTGTGGTAAGAAAAAGCTCCAACATTTTCCACGTTACCTGCTTCGTTTTTATGTCTCATTTAATACATATAAATAAGCATAGTAACATTCTACAGTCATAACCTTCAGCTACAAAAACTACTTTTAATTCTGCAGAGGACAAAGTATCAATGTAGAATAACGAAGAAAACATTGATGCTAGAGTCTTCATTGGAATGTATGTGCTTTACGTGGTGGAACTGCACTAGCTGATAGTAGCTGGGCCAGCTTTTTCAAGAAAGATGTCTTTGAGAGTAGAATGTATTTTTCTCCCTTACTTGTAAAATATCACTTTAATAGCACTGTACAAAGAACAGCTCTACAAGCTAAGAAAAAAAAAAAAAAAAGGCCCTGCCATTTCCCTTACAGCAAAAACTTTACCATTTGCACCAATACCTGTACTTTACCTGGTAACTTTCTGTCTGTGCTACGCAAGAGTGTACACTGAGTGAATAACAACTGGGAAAAAAAGTTCAAATGACAACAACAAGATTTATTAGTGTATGGGGTTTTTTTTCTTTATAAAATCTGAGTTGTCCGGAGGCTGAAAATTTTGCAGGCCCTTAATTGTAGCAAGAGTCTGATCAGCCTTTTTAAAATTATGCGACATATCAGGTACCTGTCCTACTTGGGAAGTTCCTCCTCCTTCTCCGCATATAAAACATGGAAAATCTTCTGAGTGTCGAAACTAATGCATAAACTATGAGCCAGACATTCCCAGCTTTCAGAGATACTACCACAAAATGATGTAAATACGGAATCCGTGGAGTTACGAATGTAATCTTACAGCTTCAACAATAAATTATATTATTTGCCTGCCGAAACAACCAGTCAAAGAAAAGGAAGATACAATCAGATTTTACAGACTGAAGGCTCAACTTGTCTACAGATGAAATTGACACGCAAGCATCCACAAGAGGGACCAAAATACCAGGCTTTTCTTAGCCCATGTTTGTGAGCCTTTTAATGAAAGCATATAAATATCACTACTGAACAACAGCTCTGAGCCCAATCATGAAACACGGTAAATCACCACTGTTTTTATTGCTTTCATGCAGAGAATCTGAGTCATTGGAATAAAAAAGTACATCCAAAAGCCTGAATCAACCTTGCCTGAGTTTATGAAGTTGTTCCCCTCTTTTCACAGCTATAGGATAATTGTTTTATGGCTTGAACTTAACCCAGACATCAGGCCTCAAACCTCCATCCCTTACAAAAACAGTAGGGAAACTTTTAGAGTATGAATCTTGAGACTCAGGGCTAAGCAAGGCAGAATAATAAATCTCAGCACACTCAATATTTTGGGAAGTTCAGACACAGAGCCAATTCTAAATCCAGATGTTTGGCCATGTACCCACAGGCTTGCCCCTTCTATGCATTCTTGTATCCAACAAAAACTCAAGACGCCCTTGGGACCATTATTGTTTTGTTTGCTCTTGCTTATTTAACAGATCAAGGATAAACATGGAAAATAAGATCACTCCTTTTATGGCTGTACAGATGTATATTTTTTAATTCTGATGCACTTAAGTTGTTTTAGAAGATTTGTCAGCACAAAGATAATGAGAAGCCTTACCCTGTCACTCCACTCTGTAAGGAACCAGCTCTTAGCACAGGGGCCCATGTCGCAGTTCTCAATATCATTTGGCCGCAGCTTCATGTTACATTCCTCGTCATCAACAATGTCTCCAAGGTTGCTGACACATTTCACATCTCGGGTCCTCTGCCCCACTCCACAAGGCACTGAACACTGTAACAAAACGGAGGTCGCATCAGGACTCTATGCAAGAACTGCAGTGGTTTATCAGGAAGCTGGGAATGTACAGCTCAGTCATTGCTGCTAAGACATCTACAGAAGCTATAGAACTACTCTACATTGCTAGGAATAAGGAATAAAAACACATTAGTAGTTTTAAATCATATTCTCAGTCTGTAGTATTCTACAGCATACTATGCAGGTACATTTGGAAAACATAAAATTACTCCCTATCTTCAACAGGCCATGCTGCACCTTATCAAAATGAACTGCTGGTATTTGAACAGCAGGCTGACATATTCGGCATAATTTTGATCTTGACCTCTAAGCACATATGAAACAAGAGAAATGCAAAGAAACACAACTTCTGAATCCCTCTTACAAGTAAAGGCCGCCTTCTCCTGCTCTCTTTTCTTCAGCCTCAGGGAACACTGACAGCTATTGATATCTCTGCCTGATGATGTGAAGCATCCAGATCATGAAGCAAGATGGGAACATAATTTTCTGCTGTGTACGCATGAAATGTTTTGATGAGTCCTGTAAACATTCTAGAATTAAAGGGGAAGATCTCTGGGAATTTGAAGATTAAAAACTGCAGGACCTGCATACAAGGGTACCTAGCAGAGCTTCCAAAGGCAGCCTCATTGTTTTTCCCTCACTTTCGAATGCTTAATCATGCCTACTATATATATATGTCAAAGTTATTTATCATGTAAAATATATTCCCTACAGCAAGACACCTCACAGACTTCATCTTCAGACTGCAGCTATTTCTTCAACTGTTCACTCTAGAACACTGGCCAAAACCCAGACTAGATGTGAGAGGTCATTAAGTAGCAAAATACTAATAAAAACAAACATCCCATTCCTTATGTCACAAAGGAGGCAATTTGTCCAGAGTTACTCTCGGAGTCTAGTCTGCTGACTCCAAACTTGAAATTACCACAATGCCATTTTTTCTAACCAGATTTAGATCAAAGTTTTTGAGATTTGTACGTCAGAAAAAATGTTAAGCACATGAAGATCTTAAGATGGGCTTACTTTTAAGATCACAGACCTGTCTCCAAAGTGAAAATCTAACTGTACTTCAGTAAGCATAAACACAAATAAATGTTCTACTGAAACCAGTTTGCAAACTCAATTGCTCCTTTCTTTATGACAGATCTTCCTCATGCCAAGAACTTCAGTTTTACTTCCAAGAGGAAATTAATCACAGAATTTTATTGGAATTACGCTTATACTCAACCAGCTACAATTTCTAAAGCATTTGTTTAGCTTGATTCACCATATGCAGTAAACCTCTAAAGGCTTTGTACACCAGAATACTTTTCAAAATGCAACAACACACAAAACCAGCTCTCCTTTCTCATCATTAACACAATAAAATAATCAAAACTTTACCTTTAATATCAGTTTTACTGCCCTTTAATTCCAGATGGATTTTAATTCTTCATGAATAATGAATTAACCAACCAACATATCTTTACATTCATCTGTCTAGGTATTTCTAATTTTTTTGTCAGGAATACATCAACGTATCACGGATACTTCAGAACTAGGAAGTTAACAATGCCACCATCAGCCTCAGAAATGCAGCAACTAAGGGAGTTAGCTCACACAGGCTTTGCTGTGGGGGAGGACCCACTATAAAGCCACACAAAGTCTGCTGCATGACTCTTTAGCCTACTGTGACTGCGTGGATGGAAAGCTGTGCTGCTCCTGCTAGTGCAGCTAGCCCATGCACAACACACTGCGTGCTGCGATAGGCATTCCAGCACAGGCTGGGGCAATTAGGAGCAAGGAAGCACTTCAGCAGAAATGAAAAGGAAGGTTTAGGTTCAGGGTTTAAGCTGGAATTTTTCACGGTCTATCCACCCACATAATTCAGCAACTAAAATTTTTTTGCTTTGTTTCATGGCTAACTGAAAGTGATTTGTTTATCGCTACACCTAAAGCACCAGGATATTTTCTCTTTCACGCAATGGCCATGAAAGTATCTAGAATGGTTGTTAGGTTGGCCAAACCTTTTGTAAGCAACATAGAAATAAAAGCTCAAAACTACCGTCCACATTTATTTGAAAGCCTTGGCATAGCCTCAAACCAGTAACAGTAACAGCAACTACTACTCTATTCTCAATACATACATAAAGTTAAATAACTCCTGAAACTAAACTCTACAAGAGCAGTAAGTTTGCCACCACAGGCAAGCCTATCAGGACTCTCCCAACTCTACTTCATATAGTACTTAAAAAAAAAAAAAGCATTGCTCAGAAAGCTTGTATACTTCTGTACACACATATCTGTGTGTTTTGTACTATTCAATCGCTCTTTTTCAGCTTCTTTCTGGTTCTGAACAGTAAACTTTAATGGTCATAATTGAGCAAGGCTTTCTTGATCTAAGATTCACGTATTTCCAAAGCTTTTCACATTCCACTTCCCTGTTTTAAACAAAAACAATTTTCATGTTTGATTAGTGATACCTGGAAGAAAATTCGTATTCTTTCCTGAGGTTTTATGCCCCACGTTAATTAGTCATACTTACTGAAGTCCACTCTGTCCTGATCTGCCATTCACTGCAGATCTTCAGCTGGCAAGTACTGGTTGTCTCTGGTTTCTCCAGGTGATGACAGCGGTATTGCTGAACTGTCAAGGTACGATTGGCATACATTTGCCGGCATAAGATCTGTCGATGCTGCATACCAAGGCCACAGGTTTTGCTGCACTCAGACCACTCCCCTATATCCCAGCTAAAGGGAGGGGGGGGAGAAAAAAAAAAAAAAAAAAAAGGACGTATTTTTTCAGTAAAGACTTCTCTAATGCTAATCTTAACAGGACTCGAATGACATGAGTCTGATGCTGGTACAGAATCTTATAAAATAACACTTAAGTCTTTGCATGCATAACTTAATCCTTTATGAAGATAATGTTATATACTTGTAACCAATCTTCCTGTAGTGGTTGATAATAATAAGCATGCATACAGATTGCACAATTCATGGTTTCAAGACATCTTACAAACATTAATTAAGCCACTAATAGCTGTTTGGTTTTTTAAAGAATCTATCTATAATATATATTATTACTCTAATGACACTTCCCAAAAATTTAAGATGTGTTGCATAAAACTTTTCTGCAGCAAAGGCTCTAAAAAAGGACAATACCACAAAAATCACAAAATGCATCCAGGCATTCATTCATCAGTAAAATTGAAATAGTAAATTATAAGCAATGAATAAATACATTTAATTTTAGAGATTAAAAAATCCCTAGATATATTCTTCTCATTCTAAGATTTCACTGTATGTATTTAATCACTTTTGTATAAACACGTCATTTTCCCCTTTCCATTTTCATTTCAAGCATGAAGACATACACAAATAAGGGAAGTATCTGAACTGTTCATTTTATTTCAGAACTCTTGTGGAGAGCAAGCGAAATCTCTGTACTCTTTTTAATAAATATTTACACATCTTTGTTTACATTCTTGATATTATCCTGTGTAAACAAATTAAGCTGAATTCCTATGAGTTGTTAGAAAGAAACAGGTGAGAAAAATGCTTGGTGAGAGAAGACATCTCCAAGTAAATGGCTTCAAGAGTTCCTGAGTATCTAATATACACTAGGAAATTGCTTGTCAGGCATCGTTTACACCGTAACAGCACTTACACCATTAGAAACTTCCATGGGATAAGGAGTGGCCACTTGCTGCTCAGAAGAGAACTGAAAAATGTAACCACAAGAGAGGTGGAAAATACAGCTGCTGACCTGAAATAAAGTTGCTATAATGGCAACAGGGTTTAACCCTTTTCTCTTCTTGGTATACACCCTGGATGAATTGACCTGGATTGATAACAGCGGGATCGAGTGCACCCTCAGCAAGTTTGCAGATGACACCAAGCTGAGCGGTGCAGTCGACACGCCTGAGGGATGGGATGCCATCCAGAGGGACCTGGACAAGCTGGAGAAATGGGCCTGTGTGAACCACATGAGGTTCAACAAGGACAAGTGCAGGGTCCTGCACTTGGGTCTGGGCAACCCCCAGTATCAGTACAGGCTGGGGGATGAAGGGATTGAGCGCAGCCCTGCCAAGAAGGACTTGGGGGTACTGATAGATGAAAAGCTGGACATGAGCTGGCAATGTGCTCTTGCAGCCCAGAAAGCCAACCTTATCCTGGGCTGAATCAAAAGAAGTGTGGCCAGCAGGTCGAGGGAGGTGATTCTGCCCCTCTACTCTGCTCTGGTGAGGCCCCACCTGGAGTACTGCGTCCAGCTCTGGGGTCCTCAGCACAGGAAGGACATGGACCTGTTGGAGAGGGTCCAGAGGAGGGCCACAAAAATGATCAGAGGGCTGGAACACCTCTGCTATGAGGAAAGGCTGAAAGAGCTGGGGTTGTTCAGCCTGGAGAAGAGAAGGCTGCGGGGAGACCTTATTGCGGCCTTTCAATCCCTAAAGGGGGCTTATAAGAAAGATGGGGACAGACTTTTTAGCAGGGCCAGTAGCGATAACACAAGGGGTAATGGTTTTAAACTAAAAGAGGGTAGATTCAGACTCGATATAAGGAAGAAATTTTTTAAAATGAGGGTGGTGAAACACTGGAACGGGTTGCCCAGAGAGGTGGCAGATGCCCTATCCTTGGAAATGTTCAAGGACAGCCTGGGTGGGGCTCTGAGCAACCTGATCTGGTTGTGGATGTCCCTGCCCATTGCAGGGGGGATGGACTAGATGGCCTTTAAAGCTCCCTTCCATCCCAAAGCATTCTATGATTCTATGACTTTTTTTTTTTTTTTTTTTTTTTTACTATTTAGAAGAAGTTGCTCAGCCCATTGTAAGTCACAGTTTCCTGCTGGCAAGTGTCTTTTCATAAGGAAATCACACCTGAGCTGGTTGTATTAGTGTGCTGGAAACAAGGACTACCACTTCAGAATCCAGTCTTTAAGCTGAAGAGCTGCTGAATTCCAGGAAAGAGAGGTGATGTTTATGAGGGGGCTGTTGGGAGCACTATCGGCCTAATCTCATCTTTAAATATGACACCATGGAATGAACAGGTGGGTACTACAGCACACTGATCCGATGTGGAGTGATATAACCTACAGAGCCTCTTCTTTAGACAGGTATACGCCGAAATCTGTCACCTGAAAAAATGTACCCATAGAGAGACCATGTATAGTGTGCATGCCTGAACAATCACACAAATTTTGAGAAACTACTACATGCACTCGTTGCCAATTTCCCTTTTGTCTTCTCTAAATGCTATTGCTCCTTGTGAAGGGGAAGAAGGCCACCAACAACTAAGGAAAAAAACATCCACTACACTTTATCACATAAGTGCATAGTACGTAGAAGTTCCAACTAGTTTCCTACTTAGAATAGCCTCTTTCACAGGCAAAACTGCAATGACATTGGTTTATTTCATTTGACTTAAATTGTAATATCTTACAAAGCTGGACATGGGAAGAGGTTGCAGGCCTCCTCTTCTGGAATGGGTTTGGTGCTGCTGTCACAGTAACTCTCGGATACCTCCTCGTGAGTGATTCTGTTGACACAGTGGAAAACTGGGTACTGCGACCCTGAAATGAAGAAGAAAATTAGGTGATGCATTGCAACAGACTCAGCAGTATAAGCCATAACAGCAGCATCCAACACTGATGCAGAAAGGAAAAGCATAAATTAACCACAGGAAACAGACTAAGATTTTATCCAAAATTTCCAAATGTGAGAGTTGAATGCTATACTGTTTATGTTGTAGTATTAAGGCAAGTCCTTAGTATATAGAAAGTACAGCATGGCATTATAGGAAGGGTTGAGAAAACATGCTCCTTGGTCTGCATGAGATCTTTATAGTGCAGAGAGTACAAACATTAAGTATTCAGGCAATTTAAAAAAATGCAGCCAAGCAGCCACAACACAGGCTTGAGAGGAGGAAAAATCTAGCAGTCATTCTGTTGTGCTTCTGAAAAAAGACTGAGCCTCCTTACTTTAGAGTTACGTGGTGAGTAAACACATTATCACTTTACCTGCTTTTTTTAAAAGATTCATAAGTAAACATTATCTTAAATAATAAGATAAACAGGTTAAACATTACTGTAGACTACAGACTCACTAAAAATTACTACTCTCCATATTTAATGCTCGGTCTTTAAATAATTTTCGTTCTGGAGCAGAAAGACAGAACTCTACTTCTATTACTATTGCAAATTGACTACCAAAATGATGACAAAGAGCAAGGTGCTAACATGCCTGCTTGTATTTGGCAAGTGAAAAGTTGGACTACATTAACAAGTTTCCTGACACAGGTGATCGAGGAGCCAACCAGGAAAGGTGCTCTGCTCGACCTGATACAGGAAAACAAGGAAGAAAAAGCCAGGGATGTGAAAATCAGGGGCAGCTTTGTCTGCAGTGACCATGAAATGGTAGAGTTCAGGATTCTAAGAGGAGGGAGCAAAAAGCAGGACCACAACCCTGAATTTCAGAAGAGCAGACCCAAACCTCTTCAGAGATCTGCTTGGAAGAATCCCATGGGATAAAGCCCTAGAGAGAAGAGGGGTCCAGGAGAGTTGGTTCATATTCCAAGACCACCTCCTCCAAGCTCAAGAAAGGTCTATCTCAACAAGTAGGAAATCAAGCAAAGGTGACAGGAGGCCTGTATGGATAAGCAAGGAGCTCCTAACTAAACTTAGACATAAAAAGGAAGTACAAGAGGTGTAAGCACGGGCAGGTGATCCCAGAGGAGTACAGGGATGCTGTCTGATTGTGCAGGCATGCGGTTAGGAAAGGCAAAGGCCTACCTGGAGTTGAATCTGGCAAGGAATGTGAAAGGCAACTCTACAAGTACATAAACAGCAAAAGAAAGACTTGGAAAAAATTTCCTTTTAGCTTTTTAGAAAGTAGTACAAAAGTCTGCTGATTCTCTCTGCCGTGTCTATACCATGTAAAGTGGCAGCAACCGCTCCTCTCACTGTGGTACAGCAATGGCATAGGACACCTCCATGGTAACAGGAGCCATTTCATAGAATCATAGAATCGTCAAGGTTGGAAAAGACCCTTAAGATCATCGAGTCCAACCGTCAACCTATCACTGCCACGTCCATCTATACCATGTCTTCAAGCATCACATCTATCTGTTTTTTAAATACCTCCAGGGATGGAGACTCAACCACTTCCCTGGGCAGCCTCTTCCAATGCCTGACCACCCTCTCAGTGAAGAAGTTTTTCCTAATATCTAACCTAAACCTCCCCTGGCGCAGCTTGGGGCCGTTTCCTCTCGTCCTATCACTCGTTACTAGGGAGAAGAGGCCAACCCCCACCTCACTACAACCTCCTTTCAGGTAGGTGTAGAGAGCAATAAGGTCTCCCCTCAGCCTCCTCTTCTCTAGGCTAAACAACCCCAGCTCCCTCAGCCATTCCTCATAAGACTTGTTCTCTAAGACCCTTCACCAGCTTTGTTGCCCTTCTTTGGACACGCTCCAGCACCTCGATGTCCTTCTTGGAGTGAGGGGCCCAAAACTCAACACAGTACTCGAGGTGCGGCCTCACCAGTGCCCAGTACAGGGGCACCATCACCTCCCTGGTCCTGCTGGCCACACTGTTCCTGATACAAGCCAGGATGCCATTGGCCTTCTTGGCCACCTGGGCACACTGCTGGCTCATGTTCAGGCGGCTGTCAACCAACACCCCCAGGTCCTTTTCTGCCAGGCAGCTCTCCAGCCACTGCTCCCCCAGCCTGTAGTGGTTTTTGGTTACAAGAGCAACAGGGCTCAGCCAAAGAGAAGTGGTCAAGGTACAGCCCACAACTGCCAGTTCAACCACTTGAAGTTAGACCCACTGACTTAAAAATTGGGTGATTTTAGTTGTTTTAGGCTATCCTACAACAAGTAACTCCAAATGACTAATTATTTATTGGTATTGAAGACTTGTTAGTGCAGATATTCAGAATTACGCAGAGAAAGAAACCACGACCAGGTAAATTAACTCTGAACTGAAGGAGAAACATTTTGCTTAGGTTAGACCTAACTTTCTGCCACAGAATGCAATAAGCACAACTGGAATGTTATTCAACCAGACAAGCAGATACACAGTTTACACTTCTTTCCACCAATTTTTCCTGGAACGTTTTCCTGTTTTTGCTGGAATGCTCTCCTTCTCAGATGTCACGTTTGTCATTTTGCCTTGGAGATGCATGGATGATGCGTGATCATTCTGAACAAGGCTGTATTTTTCAAGTAAAACTGTACTGACTGACCTTGATATTAACAATATACTTCAGAATTTGGGGAAATATAGTGTACATCCTGAAGACAGAGTCATAAATGCCTAATTCTCAGTGTCTGCCACCAGAAATAGAATGAGACAAAAAACAAAATTCAGGTGGTTTAAGCAAGCACTTTTCCAAGAGAACTCATATTGCTCACACTCACACTGCTCGTCTGAAACACCTACGTTTATCTAGGAAAGCCATCACTCTATCTCAGGAATGCGCCCTATACAACAGTGTCTCTAGACCAAGCATCAGAAAGATTACAGAATAGTGGTTTTTCTCCATGTTACTGGCAAGATAGGAGGAAGCAGGGCACAAGTTATCAGTACAACAGCTTCACCTTTCCAGAAAATAGACCTCTCTTTTCCTTAGATCAAAATATATGCCTACAAAAAACCAAACTGCCATGCCTCTGAGTGAAAGGCAAAAAGAAGTCCCATCTTGCCTAGAAGACCCAGGCAATTTGCACAGAAAACTCAGCTGCATCTTTGCTGGTATTTCTGTCTAAAAAAGAGTGTAGAAAAGGCCTAGGTTGTAACAGTTAAAGCTTACGTACCTCAAATGTGGGTTTACTAAAGACTGCACTGTCAGTGACACTGATTCATAAGATGGTTGACACTACAAGTCTTAGGCCACTGGACTGAAGGTGAGTTTTCTCCAGTTTTCCATTTCTAATTATCTACTTGGACTTGCAGTCTTTGTCTAAGATCTGTGGTTAATTAGCTCCACATTTTTTACCTCCTGGAGCTCAAAACCTCTGTCGATTTAATGGTAACTGCTAAATAATTTTTTAAATATTCTGAAATTAACAATTCAAACATCTCATCCTGGGTTTACTGAAATCAATTTCCTTTGTCATGCAACCGACAGGTAACTTACTTGTGATCAAGAAATAGAAAGAAAGGAGGTTAATACATTGAGCCATGTATTCAAAACAGTATTGCACCAGAGATCTGTAGTCACTCTAAATTATGACTTTATGGCTTTAAATAAAATGAGGGTGGCTGTAGTTGATGGTAACTGTTGGCTGGCACACTTCAATTTCAGAATAGAACATCTAAAATTACAATTCCCACTAAAGTTATATTTGTTCAAGAATTTAATTCTATCAACAGTAAGGCTTTGTATCTCACCAGCTAGCTTACACTAATACTTCCAAAAAAGCTATTCTATTTTCTGAAATCTAAGGAAAAAAAGAGCAGTCTGCTCTCTTTAACCTCCTTTCTAATTCTTCTTTAAAAAAGTAACAAACATGCTGCCATGACTGATAACAAATTACACATCCCAAGTACTTTCCAAGATGTAGATAACAGTTTTAAGGCACAGGCTGTGGTCAGAGAAGATGAAGAGAGGTACTCCTCCTGTAAGATCTTTCAGACAAAATTTGGACGAAGTTCCTGTGGCTCCAGGACTGGAGGAATTTGCAGTGCACCAGCCCTCTTCTCTCTGGACAACAGAGAGGGATGATGTGCTACTTCACTTCCCTGACAGGATGCGGTAGCAGTTCCCACACTGTCCAAATTCTAGCAGATCTATTTGCTCCGTCAACTTAAATGGAAATCTGGGACAAGAGTCGGCGGTAGTTCTCATAGGAAGCATTTTCACTTTTTAAAAAAAATGATAATAGCCTTTTTTTTTCCAAGCCAAAAGTTTTACTGAAAAGTGCTTTGAAATCTCACAGCTTTTCATCAAAACTGTTAATTTATCCTCCCTTTTTCCTTACGTAGCACAAAAATAATTTTTCTTTCTTTCTTGTTCCAACTTAAAATTTCCAATGTTATTTAGCTTTGACAGGTTTATTTTGGAAAAAAAAAAAAAAAAGAAAATTAAAAACCATGTATCATCTACATTTCTGCATCAAGAAATGAAGTAGCAGAATAAAGGAAAACATGGAAAAAAGAAAAAAGAAGAGAGTGTCCTATATTGAATCATACAAAATGAAAACAAAGCCTTAAATAGTACAAGATTTCTTTCTGATTTTTTCACTCCATTTCTTATCAGCCTATATAACCTAGTTTGACTTGAAATGCCTTAGGGGCATCAGAGATTCACAAAGGCTTCTCACACCAAGATCAGAAGGAATGTTCATACAGTCTCAACAGTGCCAGGATCTTGCTCTCAAGGTCCAGTTTCTTTCGAATTTAACTTGATCAGAACACGCACGTATTCTCCAAGCAACGGGAAAAAGAGATACTCATTTTTGACAGTTCTCTTGCTAAATTTCAGGGAGTAAATTTAAGCTGTGTAGGAGGCTGAAGGATATCCTTTGAATTCTGTTTTCCTACAATTTTGCTATCATCATTTTGACTCAGATTTCATTAATATCATTGCCAATAGCTACCAGGTCTCTGAAGAAATGGCAAGAACTATGTTCAAATGTCCATAGGGTCCATAGGAACTACAACCAAGACTTCTATGATGTAAAGGAAGAATACATTTACCCTGATGTGTTCCGGCAAGTGCATCATAAATTACCTGATTCGGATACTAAAATTCACCACGTATATGATAACCCAGATACTCAGCAGGTGATACTCACTGATTGCTGCTAAACAATAATAAGGTGTAATTAAGGATTCTGCCCATATGACTTGTATTAAAGACACAGAGTGTATTTAAATGCCAACCAAAATAATTCTGGTTTACATTCCCTCCTTTTCTCCACAAAAAGGCTGACTTCAAAAAGTCTCCTGACTTTTATAGGCTGTGTTTTAGCTCTAACACTTTTGCAGTAATTTCTCCAAGGAAAAAAGTTTTCTCAATATACTGGGAAGCAATTTTGACTGGTATCAATATTGCTGTATTTTTT
Organism: Nipponia nippon; assembly: GCF_047370975.1. Lineage (NCBI taxonomy): Eukaryota > Metazoa > Chordata > Aves > Pelecaniformes > Threskiornithidae > Nipponia > Nipponia nippon. The sequence goes on along the minus strand of NW_028262413.1, from coordinate 32,809,987 downwards.
TTAGCTCTACCTGTAGCTGTAACATGGATACTCATCTGGCCTTGGACCAAATTCACAAAATGTCCTCTCAAACTAATTAGGAAGCAAATGTTTTCAATGTATACGAACCGGTGACAGTCAGCTGAGATCCCTCACTGGTACGTCTTTATTTCAAAGCTCTGTGATTTTTAAGGTATGGCGATGGGTGGCTATGTATAGTACAAAAGCTTTCACTTTTACTATCACAAAAACTTATTCTTCCAAATAATTGCCTGTGCTATGCACTATTGAATCTGTGGTCACTGTGAATGTCTTACAGCAAAGATTAATCTGGCAAGCTCAAAGTAGTGTATCCATGACATCCCAAAAGCTCACTAATTACCAGTCCCTTTCCGTCCCTCTTCCTTCCCACTTCTCCCCTATGAAAACCTCAGTCTTCTGAAGTCACATTATTGCTGTTCCAGCAACGTCCAATGAAGCAAAGACATGGCTGACGGAATCCCTGTGAAACCTTCCCCTAAAGATCAGAAAACTGTTGACAAAGACACAAAAAGCACTGAGGGTGTATCTGACAAAGCTGGAGAGGCCAAATGGAAGGATAAAGAATGCCAAAGAATGTTGAGGAAAGCAGCTGTGTATCAAGGGTGTGAGAGTGTGAAATATTTCCTTTCAGAGGCAAATGCCATATATTCCCTTTTAATTTACATACTTTGTATTTCATATTTTTATTTTTGTTGTTTCTACTGATTTAAATATAAGCACACATTATAGTACTGATGTGTCTTTTACTTGTAAGATAACAGAAAACACAGGTCCAGCAATGCTTTGTGCACACAAGAGCTGCTGAATAGTCACCCTGCTTCTCCCCTCCATGCTTCTCTCCCACGCTGGAACCCTCCCATGGGTCATCTACTTTCTGTGCATGGTGTATGAAGCACTTACCTTTCCCACATGTAGTAGTGCACTCAGTTTTTCCAATCTGTTTCCAGTTGTGTTCTCGGTTTTGTCTTGGTGGTTGCACAGCAGGCACCTGGTTTTCTGGCTGATGAGAAGGAAATCTTCCTGGCTGAATAACTGGAAAAGTTCCAGCTGACTGTCCAGTGAGAGTATCTGTCTCCCTATGCAAATCCTCATCCTCATGATTTGTACTTTCTGGCATTCCTAACTGACCATTCAAGGGCTCCCCTGATGATGGACAACAACAAAAAAGTAAAATCATAAGCCTCACTTGCAAATATCAGTCTGTGTTTTCATCCACTAATAATCACAACTGGAGCATCATAAAACTTGAAAGCAGCTTTCATCTGCTATGCAGAGACCTCCTAATAGTGTCCTGCAAAGATTGTGTTGTTTTAAACTAAGATAACCAAGTCTCAGCCAGCAAATACATTAAAAACTGAAGAATCTCCAAACGCACTGTAGACTTAATGCACCCAGTGTCAAAATTTCCCAGATCTTTTTTTTTTTGTACCATATTCTGTATTCTGTCTCCCCATGTCACAGCACAGCTGCTCCTCATTACAGACTGCAAACACACTTAGAAATTTGTCAAGGCGAGTCACAAACATTAGAAGTAGGACCAAACTCGCTTGCAAATTTTCTACTGTCCTTCAGAACTTCATACCAGTACACACAGCACATATCCACAGCTCTGTCGGGAGCACGAGCTGTCCAGATTCTGGCTTGGGAAGGCAACAGTGTTGTGTTTGATCCTCTCCAGTTGGGAGAGGAAAGAGAAACTGTGAAGGGTTGTTTTAAATTATCTCAAACTCTGAAGAGAAAAATCATGTTCTATTTCATTTCTGAGACATGGTTACAACACTCCAGCTCATGCAAAGCCATGGTTAACATTTTAACAACAAAATGGTTACTGAAAGTAGAAATATGTGACCAGATTTCCTGCTACAGCATAAATAATCCCTGCCAGTATTAATTCACTGAAGTTACCAAATCTGCACAGACTTCTCTTTCAACACATAGGGTGAAATTCTGGGCCTATCCCATATCAATGGCAGTATTTACACGGAATTTAATGGTATGAATTTCTCCATTAGCTTGTTGGGTAACAAACTGTGTTTAATAATAGGAAATAGTGGCATTTTACCTGGCCTCCTGTGAGCAAGCAACTGAGGACTAATGACATTGTCTCCTGGAATGATATACTCATAATGTATACCTGGGTTAGGCTGCTGATGTATCATCTAAAAAGAAAAACAGCCATATATTCAGTTCTTCCACTTATTATATTACTAATACTTAAATATGTACTTGAACTGATCAACTACGTAACATTACTTATCATTGGTCAGGATAGAAACAATGGTTAATGACTGTCTCCAAAAAATGCAAAAAAAGATATTTGTTTCTGGAAAAAATAAGAAAATACAGGTCACTATGTTTGCAAACTGAGCTAGCTGGTGATGGCAGAGAAACTGTTTCTCTAAACCTTCTTTGAAAAATGTAAAACTGACATGCTCGGGGCCAAGGTGTGGCTGTTGACTGCATCAGCCGTGGCCTCGCCTCTCGCAAGAGTGGGCATCAGAGGCTCACACCAGGCCTCAGTAGCAGAAGAGATGGCCCTAAGGTCTCCAAAACATTCGCAGATAGAGGGAGCTTGACAGATGCCTGAGGAAACATAAGCAAGGAAGAAACAAAGCAGAGAAAAATAAATACCACGGACTTCAATCTACAAATCTAGCCAACTGCCTTTTTTAAGGTTTATCAGTTGTACTTGAATGGAGCACATGCAGACAGCACATATGTGTTATTCTGTGTGTACCGTCCCACAAATCAAACTGTTCCTTTCATCGCCATGCAGCTACCTCTGCACCACTCAATGAAGACTCAGCAATCAACTAGCTAAAATTACTAACATTATGCTGCTCTCACCATAAGCATTGCTTGATAAAGACCACAAGTGAACAGATTACAAAGGCCCACATACTTGTTACAGCAGCTGAAGGGTGCCTGTGCAACCCTCCTGCATCCTTCCATGCTAATTTTCAACTGACTGAAGATGTAACGTAAGAGCAGACAGACTCCCACTGCTTTACAGCTAGCCACACCAACTCTATCAAAGTGCTCGTTATGAAACACAGGAGGGAACTGTAAGGTTTTCTCCTTTAAATGTGAAAACGAAGCCGAGTGGTTTCAGAACGCTGCTGCACAAGCCCATGTGAGCTGACATGAGCACGCGTGAAAGTCAGCGTCGCTTCTTGTGTGCCTGTTTAAGCAGTTAGGCATAAGACCTGAGCAAGATATGACTTTATGAAACCTTTTTAGAACTGTTAGCAGCACGCTACATACGCAACTGGCTTGTATTATGTTGTTGCTGCTGCTGAGAGCCTAAGCATACACTAGAAATGCAGGGATGCCATCAGATGCTAACTTCACTGGTTTAGCTTCGATTACTTCAGTACTGCTTCTACTGACACCACTGCTTTAAAAGTCCTGAACTCTTTGTGGGGATTGGTCTGGCAGAAGCCTCAGATTACCTTTTTTTTAAAAACCAAACCAAACCAAACAAACACCAGAGCTTGCACTAGCTCTCTGGTTCTGACAAAGCATGGGCTGAAATGAAAAAAGTCATGCTATGCCAATGGCTTTATGACACAGCAGAGCACACTTAACGCTTCAAGGTTCCACTAAATTCGTCGCACCAATTAACACCAGCTAGGGATTCAGACCTTTGTTTTTCCTTGTGTCAAAAACACTTTTTCCTTGCCAAACATAATAGCTGTTCCTCTAAACTCTGTCCCTCAGAGATCATTCACCTTTCTGAACCGTCTAATAATGCATTGCCTGTAATATTTTTTGTAAGGGTTGGTCCTTCCCATGTCACTTTGTTATCCAAAAAATACACCCTCTTTGTGTTTGGTCCTGACAGAACTGAGCACTGTGAAGCTGACTTCAGCGGAAGAGTACCCCCCACCTTCCAGAACCAGGACCTGTTCTTAAGATGGTTCCAGGAACAGCCTTCCAGTGGTTCCCATGGTTTTTCCATCACATTTCTGGAAACAACTGACAGGCACATGTTATAAAGAGCTTAACTGATGAAGTCCCTATGAATATATTGTCACAGCTTTCCTGCAGGAAAATACCTGGAATTATACAATAGTTTTGCTTTGAGTTAGTGGACCTAAGTCTTTGTAGCCATGTATACTTCACACTTGGACAAAACTTGCATCTCTTTTTATCTTGCTAATTATAACCTGCTGTAACTTGAGAGAGATTTTTCCTCTACATTTTTAGAGTGGAAGAAAGACAGCATGATGTCAGGAAAAAGGAACAGAAAGCCATTTTAAGTTCCCATCTGCAAATCTCTTCATTTTTCTACACAGAGCATAAAGATCATGAGTAGGGATGAAAAGAGAATTATGTGATTCAGGAACTGCAAGACAAAGTCTGAAAAAAAGACATCTGTATCTGCACGGCTACAAATTTCAAACCCGTAAGAGAGGCTGTGGCATACTGATGATTGATTTTCTTTCATCTAGCACTATCCATTTTTATCTTCCCACACTAAAATGAAAAAGACACTAAACTATCAGCTTATAATGAATTATAGTATTCCTCATATCTAAAGGAAACATCTCAGATAAGAGGACAGTCAAATTAGATGTGACAATCCATAGTAGCAGCCACAGAGCAAAACTGATAAAGCTATGCCCATCAGGCCAGCTTTCTTATATTCATTGCAAAAGCAAAAAAAGAAGAGACTAAGCCTAAACTAAAATGTTAAAATATGATAAATTTAAGCTTAAGGGTTTTTGGTTTTTTTTTTTATGGTATTACTTTGGCAAAAAATCTGTTTAATCCATTTCCTGATCCTTTTCTCTCTGGGTCATTACGTATTAGGCATCAATCAGCTGACAATAGAAACTGAAAACCAAACCTCAGCTCATAGCATTCTGTAACTACACAATGATACGTATATTTTAAAAAACATGGAGTCTGCATTGCAGAATCTAGGAGCCCAACCATTTAATCTTCCAGGCTTTTGCCAGTCTTACATTGCAATCAATCATAAATTACCTGAAAAGAAGTAATGTTTGCATAATTATTACATTGCTTTAAGACACCATATAGCAGATGGGGAATAACCTTGCCAACTTCTAACTTTTCCGAGTTAAGTAATCAGGGTAGTTCCTATTCATTTTTCCATGAAACAACCCAGCACACTCATTTTTCCACCCCATATTGCACTTAAGGGCAAAAAAGCCATAGCTGGACGAAACAACCATATCACCAGTTAATCTATTTTTTTCAATGAGTGGATTTTACCATGTGAAAGTGTATAATCTCAGAACACATCATTTATTTTTGAATAACTTGTAATCAATTCCACTTATATTTTTTATTTCAATATGATGCAGTAGAAGTCCTATCTGAAGTAAACAGCTTTTTCAATATGATTCCCCCCTCTTAGGCACAATTTGTCTTCTCTCTTCCTTTCTCAGAAGGTTATTATCTATGGTCTCCTAGCACAGTTTCGTATTAAAACTGCTCTGCTGCAAATCCCACATTCTAGTTTTTTGGACTTCTGTTTCTTTTAAAGAAAACTGAGATGGTATCACTCTGTGAGAGGCCTTGTCTGATTTAGGTATTTCCTTCAGTTCACTGTAAAATTAAAGTACGCCAAATTTGCTTGCGTAGGAAAGTATCTGGAGGAAATCCAGTTCACAAAAATCCCCAAACCAACCCCAGACATTTGTATGCTTTATCTCTATTTTACTGAGCAAGTAAAATTGGTTTTACTGGATCAGTAAAATCTGAGAGAAAAAGGCTTCATCGTTATTTAGATTTCCTATGATCTGGAGCAAGATGGGAGCAACAGCAAGCAATAGTAAATATCAAAAATAATGTTTCAAAATTAAAGGAACAAAACAGTAATAAAGTATCGGCACTGAATGCAATTTTAGTGTTGCATGTTAACAGTGAATTGAACAACTTTTGTACATCAGGAAGATTAATCTAAATACAAGAAACTTACATAGACATCAAGGACTTCATTTGTTGGACCGTCAGCTAAAAACGACTCTCCCGCAGTGCTGGAGATTTCATTGGGGCGTTTATAAGTGAACATTGTCCCACCACCTTCATATCTTCCAGGTCGATCAATTGCCCAGTTTCCATTGATGATGGACCGTCCTGATCGACTCCGCAACGCTGTAGAGGATGGAGACAGAAACACAAGGACTTTGGTCAGAGGAAATCACCTGCACATACTGGTGCCCAAGCAAATCCCCAAAGGTGCATGACACAGTTAGGTGTTCTTTGATGACAGGACAAAGCTGTGTGGCTGTTGAAAAGAACAGTTATATCAGTAGTTGTGCCAAAGAAAAAAAAAAAAGCCTAGAAAACTTTGTCCAAACACTTGGTATGTTTATGTTGCAAGAAAAGAAAGAACAATCAAAGATAGCTTGGAAACCTTTTTCAACAGTTCCTCACAGGTTGCCATGTGACTCTCAGCCAGCCATCAGCATGCACTGAACACACGTGGATGCTGAGGAAGTGTTTTCCTCCACTTCCTTCCCATTGAATTGACTGTTTTGTGATGTAGACAGAACAAAACACAGAGGCAGATACAGAAAATCAGTACATTATACAATGCAGAAGCAGCAAACAATTTAGGGACACATGAGTATCCTGGGTTGCCAAATATACCAGTTATTCTTCATGAAGCCATTTAGCTACTCCCTCCATTTCCTTTTCAGAACACGACTTTTTGCCAGAACATCTGCAGAGCCCCGATCTGCAGCACTGTTTGGAATGACGAGCTCTCTGAAAATGTCAGCAGGATCTCCTGTGTAAGGAAAAGTGACTTTGCAAATCAGATTCTAGCCAGGGAAGGATATAATATGGATTCAATATCCAGTTGTGCCGTCCATTCCCTTTGTCATCACGGGCAAGTCACTCATTTCCAGGTGCCTCTGTTCCTTCTTGTTCCTACCTTCTCTATCTGTCTATGTGACTATAATTTTAAGACCTTAAGGTCAGAAACTCCTGACACATACACATACATAATTTTACGCAATATTACAGTTATATATTTTAAAATACAGTAATATCTTGAAGCTGAAACCACATCAAGACATTGTTTAAGTACACAGGAAAGATAGGACCCTTTCTCTAAAGGCTCTACTCAAAAGATTTTCAGTTTTATTACAGAACAACTTGCTTTTAAATACAGACTTTAAACCAGACAACAAAATCTACTAATATCCTTGGCTGTGTGTCATGGTTTAACCCAGCTGGCAACTAGGCCTCACACAGCCGCTTGCTTACTCCCTCCACAGTGAGATGAGGGAGAGAATCAGAAGAGTAAAAGTGAGAAAACTCGTGGATTGAGATAAAGACAGTTTAACAGGTGAAAGCAAAAGCCACGCACGCAAGCAAAGCAAGGAATTAATTCAGTACTTCCCATCGCCAGGCAGGCATTCAGCCACCTCCAGGAAAGCAGGGCTCCATCACGCGTAACGGTTATTTGGGAAGACAAACACCATCACTCCGAACATCACCCCCCTTCCTTCTTCTTCCCCCAGCTTTATATGCTGAGCATGACATCATATGGTGTGGAATAGCCCGTTGGTCAGTTGGGGTCAGCCATTCCGGCTGTGCCCCCTCCCAGCTTCTTGTGCACCCCCAGCCCACTCACTGGTGGGGTGCGAAGCAGAAAAGGGCTTGACCCTGTGTAAGCACTGCTCAGCAGTAACTAAAGCATCCCTGTGTTATCAACACTGTTTCCAGCACAAATCCAAACCAGCCCCATACTAGCTACTGTGAAGAAAATTAACTCTATCCCAGCCAAAACCAGCACATTCTATATTGCTCGGCAATTTACTTTTTAATGCAAATTAAAGCTACGAGCTTTGAACTCATAAAAATGTAGGGCTGAGGACCCAGTTATTCCAGAGACTGTTTCTTCTTCTGTCACAAGTGCAATGCTCAGTTAATATGCTCTCAGCATTATACACAACTATTTATGCTGCTGGGAAAAACTTAAAAAGCCTACATACATGGCCTAAATGATGGGAAATTTTAATGTTGTTAATTCCAAAGTAATATACATTAAAGAAGAAACTTAAATTGTTCTTACATATTCCAGACATCTGAATTAAGTGAGTTAGTTAATAGAAGCAGTATTTCTGCTTTTGCTGCAGGCTTCTCAGTGAAGAACATCAGTGTGACTGTGTGGTGAGAAATGGTCACAAAATGTCAATGTAAAGGCGCATTATATTAAGATAAGAAAAGACAGCAATAGAGAACCACACTGCAAATATCATTGCTCTTTTATATAAATTAATGATTCTAAGTGCAATACTATTGCCACATTTCAGAAACCGTGTCAATCACTTCATTACTCTTCTTTCAGTACCCCCTTGTTGAAAGCAAACCTTCTGTATTGAGAAAATTCCATAGTTACAGATAAAGATGCAGACAAATATAGACATATGGATTAAAAATCAATTATTCCAATTCAAAACAAAAAAAATAAAGGAAAGTAATGAAAAAAAAGTTTTTAAATTCAAAAAGAATACTTTTCACATGATGTGTGTCTATAGGCCTATCAGCTTCAATCCAACAAGAAGCTGTTGAGGGGAACACAAGGGACTGACTGGACTGGTAGAGATTTTTTTTTTTTTTTTAATTAATGGAAGTAAATAGCTGCAAAGGAACATCCTGATATTGAAGGTTTGAACTTCATAATATCCTATGTATATTAGGCTAAGACCTAAGAACTCAGAACAGAACATACTGGGCAAAGGGACAGTGACACTGTTAGTGTCCTTGCCTTGCTAAGTTGCAAGATTCAAAGTCTTTTTCCCTTATGGGAGTGGTTGCTGCTGACTAATCAACTATTTTCAATTTGCTTAATATTGATGAAATTGTTTATAGAGGATGACTTCATTGTGGTTTTTGATAAATTTTGTAAATAGTGCTTAGATACCATCATGTACTGATGTCTCTCGTAAGTCCTTACCATTGTTATTCGTTACTGAAAAAGGAATGGTTCATTAGACAAAGGGGGTGACTTTATCAGTCTTCAACCAACTAGAATTTTCAGTTCTGTTTGTGATTTCAAGTCAGCTTGCATTAGTTTGCCTTATAATACATGCAAAACCAAAGGTATGCAATACTAATATATTACCTAACTACTAATAGATTTGAATTGCAGTTGTATGGGCTTTATTAATTATCCCTGCACTAAACTGATACAGTCACTTTTCTGTATGACTACAGTCATACTTTTTCAAAGTGGGGTAACAAATGACATGAGAACACGTGTGCAATTTGCAAATTTAAAATATAAATTAGTTTAGTCTTTATTATTAGTGTCCCAGTTTGTGCAATAAAAAATTTTAATAAGATCAAATCTGTTTTTCATTAAAAGGAAAATAAGGTAGTAACTGAACAGAATGGGTATAAAAGTAGATAAATTAATTTAAAAGACTTTATATTATTGCATTCCTTTCTTTCTACACTGTAAAGAAATGTGTTTTTTATCGTTCTGGACAAAATGTAAGATGTAGGAAGGTTAAGGATTAAAGCAATTGGTTACCACCTGTTCTGAACCTATAAGAAAGCAGCCCATATTGTTGACAAGTCTTTACTCTCGAGGAAATACATAGGACTGTCCCTGGACCACTTGTCCCTGTAAAGAGCTTTGATGGGTGAAGTTTCAGACTTTTACTTCTCCCTATGCAAAACACTCAGTGGACTTGAGTGGCTAGACAGAGCTGCACCCACATAAACTCAGAAGGCATGAGTCGCAGTGGAGAACTTCCCACCTTTTTGGACTTCTAAAGGACAGCAAACTTAGTCCATATCATTCCCAGAAGAGCACTAAAATGGCTGGCATAATCAAGAACCTAGTACATTTGGCTTGCAACTGAAGTAAAAAATTTAAATGACATTAAAGGTTCTGGATCAGACCCTGTAAAAACCTATTCACACATTTTGAAATTTTATTTTACTTAATGCTACCTGTTTATTTTCCCAAGAGCTATCATACAGCCACTTGCTTCCCAGGTCTCATTTTCTGACACATTAACAAAACAGTCTCTATACTGTAAACATTAGTTGAAAAATATTTTATACATCAGCCATGAAAATGGCATCATTATTAGTCATATAGTGCTGGGAGGAAAAATTACAGCTCACATACTATTGCACACAGGTTGAATATGAAATCCATTCACACTATTTACATGCTATTTACACTTGTTACATTTTAATTCAAACAACTGTGGAGTAAACGCTTCTGCAAAATTTATTGGAGACTGGTTTTACATTGTTTTTTAATATGGCACACTTCCTTAACTTTATGATTTGAGTATTTTTTCTTATATTGCTGCTAAACAAATAAAATAAATGAATTATCAAGAGCTCTAGCAAATAAAATAAATGAATTATCAAGAGCTCAGAAGAAAGAAAGAGAGCTGGCTAAGATTAAATTGTTGTTAATAATGAAGCTGTAGAAAGATGGCTGTCTGAGAAACTGAGACTCCATTAAACTTTCATTTCAAATCCATCATCTGACAGGTCTGAAAGAGGCCTCCCCATAAAAAGGGAAAATGTGCCTCTCTCATGTTTTGATCACTCCGCAGCTATCACCTCAACTCTGCCCCGTGAAGAATTTTTATGGTGCTAATATTTTTAGCCAAAGCATGAGAGATTATGAAAAGCTTTACCGTTAATTCCTCATGAGGAATTCCTCATACAGTCTGTAGCTGATTTCATCTATCTTCCATCCTGGGATCAGCTTCTTAACTAAAACTTTGTTTACAGTGGCCTTCAGTAATGTTTTGCACTAGAGAGATGGAATATTTCAGGATACAAACTGTGATCAACACTTCTACTTGGGCTACAATTCCATGACAAAATCTCAATAGGTCTTCTATTTCAAGTATCTAAAGAGTATTAATTAATTTTCTACAGTTCAGCTTACAGCTCTCCTTTTAAAGATGTTTTGCAGCTCCTGCCTTCCTCTTTAACAATTCTTTACAGCCTCCCCTACAACTCAGAAAAAAAACTAGCGAAAGATAATTTAAATCAAAGGCAGTCGATGCAGTGGTGCAACGGAGTGAAGTTCTGTAAAAAATGACCTCACATCCACTTTCAAGGTCAGTATTTCCAGTTAGAAGTTGTGTTTTATGGTTTATAAGAGTAGCTTTTGTAATCCTAATTTAAACTACATCACTGCAATCAGAAAATTAAAAAATCAGTTTCTCCACTACTTCAAAGATAATTCCATTACTATAGTTCCCTTTTGTTACGTTTTTCAATCTTGCCAACTTTCTCAATTCTAGCTCACTACATGCTCCAGCTCCTGAATGTTAGTGACTACTTCATACTCTTAGGTGAGCTTAAAAAAAGATAAAACCAAAACCTACAAAAAAGTTTGTAACACTCAGAATGAGAAAAATATACGAAGACGGGAACTTAGTATACATCAAAGCTAGGGTACAAGTAAAAAGACCCCAGTATTATTATTATTGTGAAAAACATCATCCAGCCTGTATCAAAACTTTCTATAAAACTTTTAAATATGTAACAACAAATTAAGAATCTTACACAGGAAAAAATGCACTGCTCCTTACCATTTACTAACCCAGTTGTTCTGGCATAAATCCATCACTCCTCTTTCTCCTTTCCCCTCACCTACAGCTAATTTAACAGCTAAGGTAAGTTTTGGTGTTCCAGATTTTAAAAGTTTCACTCAACTTTTTCAAACAGGCAATTTCTTATTAGAACTACAGCATCTCATTTACAGTATTACCACCAAAAAAGAACAACCCACCTTTAAAAAACCAGAGTGTGGATACAATTCAAGCAAAACCATTTGCTCTTCTGCTCAAAACTCTCCTACCTGAGATTAAGTGCCTAGTGCTGCTCAAGCAGATGGAGAAGAACTTGGAAAAAGTTGATACCATTGCATATCTCCTGAAGACAGTTTTCAAAAATGTGCTCTCATTCCCATGATATCAGCGAATAAGCATATTATCAGACATAAGGTAACTGCCTGATTAATTTTCGGCTCCTCTGTAGTCTCCCTGTTTCCAGAATTATTGTCTGATTTTTAATGACTTGGGGTCCCACTTGGTTAAAACTGACCAGAAAGTCTTTCTAGCCCTTCTCAACTCTGAAAACAGAGTAAATAGCTGGAATTTGGCCAACTTAAGATGCTACACCTGCAATATAATAACTATTAGCCTGAAAAATAAAATAACTCACTCTGTCATGAATTGTATGTGTGAAAATAACTGCCTTGGTGAAAGGAAAGTGTCATGAGTCAGTCACAGTGAAGCAGCGGTGAATCAGTGAGAGAGTATTACATGTACAGATCCACTGCAGAGGTTAGAGAAATAACTCCGTATGAAAAATCCTAATATACTTCCAGCTACCAAGTTAAGTTTGAACAAAATTAGTTTTCCAGATATTTTTAAGCCGCTAAATTAGTAACAAAACTCATTAAATCTACAGCGGAAAAGGATTTCAAGACTTCCAGAATTTTTCATTTCATAGTAAGTTCACATTATGCAAGAAAAGCCTCTTCTTGTGGAGTTTTCCTAAGTCTTAATTCTGGGAAAAGCCCAAAACATTTGCTTGTGAAAATTAAAGTTTGCCTAAACTCAATGTAAAAATACATTCAGCTTGAGTTACAGGGCAAAGGTTCATATCACATCTTAATTTATCTCATTATTATTATAACATAATACAACAAAAACGACAAAAAAGAAAGTGAGCAATTAAGTAGGAACAAATGGCAACTGCCTCTGTAAGATATGTAATTTACAGTGTATTCATGTTAATGTGCCAGGCATTGCCAACATTACACATTTCAATTTATTTATCCCCATGTTCCTCAAAGTTAGGTTTTGATAGGTCATTTCTGTACACATTCAGTTTTAGCCTACCCAATGTTAAACACACCTTATACTATATGAAGTGTGTCCAGTCTGGCATTGAAAATTTATAAAATACATGCTAAAAGCTTTGTATGATCCAGAAAGAATATACATGCACTATTCCCAGCCCAAAGTCCCACCTGTGCTTCAGAAAACTGGAAACATCCCGATTCATATAAGCAGTTTGATATATTTTGTAAACTTATTACTGAATGACTCCTATTTTTCTAACCACTTCATATCTGAAGAGAAATATTTTATGTGTGGGCCTAGTACCTCACTATCTGCAACACATTTTCACCCAAAATTGCATAGGCACAGTACCAATAATGAAATAAAACCTCTCAAACCTGGCAACAGCACTAATATTGAGTAACACAGTATATTTATTTTCTGTCCTAAGGCCTTTTTGTCTGGGAGAACAGTGTCCTAAGTCCTACTTAATTGCTTTACAAACCACATAAAGTCTTTAGACAGACAGAATCAAAGTTATTTCCCATATATTAAAATTATTAAGTGTCTCTCATTTGGTCCTGACCCAAACAGAGAGAAGGAGCGAGTAGTTCCTCTCTGCTGGGAAGAGGACTGCATGGTTGCAACTGTGGTCAGTGGGAAACAAAGTGAAGGCTTGTGCTGTTGAAGTTAATTGCAAATGTCTCGCTGGTAATTTAATCCAGGGGACACTGACAAGCTGCAGGTGCACTCAAGATGCATGACAAAGATTGACAAAACATGGTAAAAAATTATTCGATGAATTTCCTCAACAGAGGCACCCAGAAAAGGCGAGTGGGTGAGATGGATGCGGCTCTCAAGCCACATTTGTTTTGCAGCTGCCAATTAAACCAAAGCATCTTATGGGCAAAGTGTAGCAACTATCTTATTTTTACACCTCAGCACAATTTTTACTCGACACATCACATTTCGAGCATATATTTGGCGTTTTACTTTAATAAGCATTTTTAAAAATAAATTTTGTTGCTGTTTAAGTTGAATTAAAGTGTAAGAACGTTTTGGCTAAACTAGTTTTCTTTAGAAATAACACTTTCCCAGCATCTTTAAAGAAAGTGCCCAGAAAAAGCTGCAGTAAATAACACTACTTCTGAATAAGTACTACGATGAAAGAAGTGAAAGAAACACACAACTTCTACTATTTATTTTTCCTGTATGAAAATACATTGTATGGAGCTTTCAGAGACAAATCTAAAATATTCACACACTGGATTATAAAAATCAGTGCAGAACGGTGCATCTTGTAACACAAACCCACAAAGACACCCTTTGGCGAAATCTCCTGTGAGGTAAGTCAGTCAGTTTCTTGGTAAAAACCATGCATAACTTGGCAGTGGGGAACGTAACAGTAAGAGAGACTTGGAAGGGGGGGTGTTGTTGGAAAAGTCCAACCCATGGACTGCATCAAGCTGGCCATTAACTCTGAACAGCACATGCTTACAGCCTGTTGACCAGCTGTATACCACAAGTCTAACTCCTAAAACCACTGGCTACTTCTGAACGTGTATAGATTGTAAAACTCTCTCCAAAAGTACTTGAAGACAACTTCAGATACTTTAAAAAAAAAAAAAAATTTAAAAAATTCAGTTTTACAAAACATAGCTTGCCTGCATGCCTGTCAGCCTTGCAGTACAGAATACACAACACATTTCAAGTCAGCGAAGAAAGAGCCCATTGACCACAGTCTAGCAATACTCTAAGTCATATTATACAGCTACTAGGCTACTTAAAGTATCTCTGATGCGTAAAGAGAAAAAAAAGCCAAATGCCTAGAGACTCAACTACAGTTTTAAAATAGTAAAATATGCATTAGTCCAAATGGATTCTCTGAAATAACTCCTTTCCAAAAGCATAGATACTTGCTATTATTAGAACACACCTTAGTTACAGAATATTTCGGAGAAGTTTGGCACACTTCTTGTGAACTGAATTATGCATTGTTTGCCTCTGACCTTTTGAATTCAAACTCCTATTGAAGCCATGGCAAAGCTCCCACAGGACTCTGAGCTTAATTCAAGAAATATTAGTAGGGCTAAGAATCTTGTAATCAGCAAGAATCAAATGATCTTTAACAGTCTGATCCTACAAAACCCTTATTCTAGAGCCAACTGAGGATATTAGAAAATGGTCAGCAGTTCACTGACTGGGCCCTAAATTAGCAGCAGATTGTACACACTCAGTCTGAAGAAGTATTTCTGCAGGTGGGACACCTTAATCTCCTGCACTGTATTTGATTTCTTCACTGGCAAGCAAGACAGGGTAAGGGTACAGATCTTCCATGACAAAAATGGGGCATCTTCTAACTGTGAATAGCTGCGACAAAGTGTTGCTGAACTTTCAACCATTTCAACCAACAAAGCCAATACTTGTCACTTAAACAGTGTCAGAAAGGACCCAGACCACAGAGTGGGACTCTCCACTGGGAAGTACTATATGACCTTACATAACCCTAATGCAGATGAATACTTTCTAATACAAACTTTAGGACAAAAAAAACCCTGTGTATACCTCCACTATTCCGCAGTCCAGGGAGGACCAGAAGCAAACATAATACAAAAGCATAACATGACTTTTCATATGTTTTTTAAGATCCTGACTGAAACCAAGAGTAAGCTGGATCCTGTGGTATTTCCAGTCCTTTTTCAAAGCCTAGGAACCAGAATCTTCTGCACAAGTATCCAAATTTGAGATACTTATTCATATTTGGATCTGGGAAGCATCTGGAATTTTTGTTCTGTCTTTCTATACAGTTACCCAAAATAGGGTAATATAGACCCCATCCTTACAAATCTTAATCATTTTTTCACCTACTAGGAACTTAAAAATCTACTTTTTAGAAATCCAGCAAACATCTTTCCTTACATCTTTGAATAGCTTGGGCACATGCTTATTTCCCAAAGTTATTGTTGCATGTCATCCATGAACTGAGTAGTATTCATAACACTGCCAGTTAGGTACGACACATAGTGTTATTGCTAACAATAGCATTCAAGCAATTGCTTAAATATTTTCATAGTACAGAGGAAAAGTGGTGATAAAAATACCAGATTTGCAATACTATTACAAGAAATTATAATTCAAGTATACTATTATTTCCAAGGAAAGACTTGCGCAGTTTTCTTTCTTATCTAAAATATTAACAGTAGACTTCAGATCAACATTATGTTCTTCAGCATAATCCTGCTTAAGGAATTTTTCTGGTATTCTACTTGGGGAGCTATCAGACCATATCAAAGAAATCCTGCTTCAAATAAATTTGAAATGCTGCTTTCAAATAAATTTGAAACAGTGAATTGCATTAAACCAATTTTGCCAAATTTGTCCTGAGGTTCTACTTCAGCAGGTTTTATCCTTCCACAGTGACACAGTGAAAAAAAGCCAGTACAAGAGATTCCTGCTCTGCTGTCTTAGGTCTAATTTACTGTTGTCTAGTTGTGAGGGAACAGACATCAGCTGGATGCATTTTCTAATGATTATGAGAGCCATCTTTTTTTTTTTTTTTTTAAACACAGTCTAGTAAATTTGTATCGATTTGAAAGGTGGGCACATAATCTTTAGTGTTAGAATGGAAATAGATTACTTAATGGTAAGTTAGAACAGGTGGATGAGAAATCAATTGAGCTGATGGAAAATTTATCTTCAACCTCTATTACTGATTATAAGCTGGCTTTTCTGAATCTGCAGTTTCGTACCGCAGTTCTATGTTATATATAGATGTCACAAAACAATCTTTATTACTAACACTAGATGAGTGTGCTGGAATCCAATTCCTTCAAAGCTCATTTACTTTTTGCCATTCATCTTGCTTGGCCACTTATCTACAATGCATCCAGCAGGCTTAATGAAAACAGCATTGCCGGTTCTACTTCAGTTTCTGGGCAATTTCCTCTTCTGGATTTCATGCAAGTGCTGAGATGTTGGGAATGCAGTTGCTTCCAAGGACATGCTTAAAATAAAGAACATGTTTGTTAGGGTAGTTCTTTAAGACCACATCCTTCTCCTGCCTTATCTATTTCATTTAACCTCATTTTTGGTCCAAAATAATCTGACAGTATTTTAAAATACTTAAGATTCTCTGGAAATATCCTCTAGTTTTGATACATTTTTCTTTTGTGTTTCACTGTGTTACAAGCAAGTCCAATACTCATGAATTGATAAAACTAAATTACAAAGGTTTTTTGTGCTTCATCAGCTGTATGCTGTGATCAATCTACATTTCAGTTCTGAATTATGTGCAGAGATGTGTCAGTGATTGCAGCACTGCATTCACAGAAGACAAATTATTGTCAACTTTTCCAAGGGTTTGTTGCCTGGAGGAGACATACTCTCTTCTAACTTTTCATTTCAGATTTTCTGACTACCATTCTAAGCTCCCCTGCAGCCCACTGTTAAAAGCAGTCTAAAACCAAACAACTGACTGCCCCTTCTACACTACCTACAGCTGCACTAGATGGTAAAGCTCAGCAAACAAAACCAGACAAACCCCCAAATCCTAATAATATTACTTTGGCACAAAATGAAATGTTTTCCTTTGGTGTCAGAACATTAGTACTTTTGGTCTGACTCTGAAAAACGTAGCTTGGATTTGAAATTTGTGTCAAAATAAAATTTTGAAAATATCGTGTCACAAACATCTGTTGCTTTCCTGAAAAAGCTGTGGCCAAGTACTAGAGGAATTTGACACAGATGCATACATAGTTTTCATCCTGCCTCAGCCTTTTGTTGAACTTGCTACTTTTTGGCAGGTATTTCCCAAGTTTTAATTACAATGGCAAGACAATTTTGGTTCACTTGTGTAATCCTCTTTTTTTTCTCTCTCTATGTATCAATTTATCAAATCTCTGAAGCAGCAGCATGGGTGAAGTTTCACAGTAAAGTACTGCTGGCAACATAATTTCTTTATTTCATGATAGTTCCGAAATTGTCCTCAGAGAAAGAAGTTTAATCTTGCTCAGAGCTCCTCATGTGCCTGTTCTTGCAGATCATCTCAGGCAACAAATCCCACTATAGCTTTCAAAAAATTCCCCATTTTTTTTCTACCTGCAAAAAGAAAATACTATTTACTTGTTTAAAGGTAAAGGTTTTACAGTTAATCACTGCAAACAGAAATGCTCATTTTCTGCCACTGCAGCAAAGAGTCATTTTCCTTTTGGAGCATTCATTAAACTGTTGCTCTCCTAACTTCCCCCTGCTGATGCAGCCTTCTCTTCACTCAGTTATGCCTGTTCGTTCTTTCACTTCTGACTTCAAAACCCATGTTGATGCATCAGCACAAGGAAAATGCTGGGGCAGCAAAGCAGAACAGACAATTAACTACTGCTGCAATAAATAATACAGGCTTTGAGAAAGAAAACTGATTTATCATATAGCCATGCAATCTATTCAGGCCCAGACACTACAGCAGGTTCAAAGTCTTGACAGCTTCAATAAAATCTCCAAACAAATTTCAGATTTAATCTGCATGTTACAAAAGGGCATACATCTTTAGCTCTTATCAGAAGAGGATGCAGTATTTCCCCATGTTTTTTAATACAGTCTTCCCTGATAGGTATTAATAATAGCCAACTGAAACAAAAACACATTAGCTAGTCTGCCCTTCCTCTTTTGTTACGTCTTTTTGATGAGATGAGAAGCAAAATGAAACAAACACACTCTCTGACTACAGTATTCTCACACTTCAACTTTTGATACTCTGGCACATGCAAGTTACTGCAGAATTGCATACAGTGATATCTGACATGACATTTGCAAAATATGTGATTATATGGCATTTATTGTGCTTCAGTGTTGCTACAGCTCTCCCACACATCACACTCAATCCCACTGGGGAACAGAGTGCAACACTGAAAATCTAACCAGGGACCTTTTAAAAACAGATATGAATAGTAGTGTTAATCAATCAGACAATTTATTTTAATCCAGCTGCTAGAGTAAGACTGTAAATATATGTCCGTATATGGGCTGGAACTTTTGAAACAGGGAGTTCCTGAAGCAGATTAGATGATGCAAGTAAAAAGGTTAATTAAAGCAGAAATTTCAGCATTTTGGCAATTCTTCCATTGCAAGGCATACGCACTCCTTATGAATTACACCTTGGGTTTCATTTTCAGGTTTTTTTTTCTATTATTGCTTTGCCTCTTTAAAACTGCTCTAATAAAAAGCCTTTTCCCATTTTTCAAACAGGGGCTTTTGAGTGATTGATGACTTTTCATATTATTATTCATAAGTACAGAATTAATAACACTTACACGATTCCCATGCTTTCCATAGGGAGTAAGTTATGCAGAGGCAATACTCCGCAATGTTGAGATATGACTCTAAATAGCTTACCTGGAGCATACAATTAGTTTCTAAAAGCATTTATTGTAGGACATACTAATATTTACAGAGAAAGAAAATGAAAGAACAAGAGGAAACAACAGAGATGAGGTTCATCTCTATGCTAGTGTTATGTTTACGAGGACTCTAGCACAAAAGTAAACCTGCTTAGTCCTCTTTAGCATGATGGGCTTTATTAAAGTAAGGAAAGTGTGGAGGCATTAATGGTATGCTGTTAACTATCTATGCAAATGTGTCAGGATCTCAATAACCACTACCACAATTAAAGATACAACAATCCAATTCTGCACCAAGGGTGTTTCGACTCGCAGTTTGTATCAAAGTGTATGGACTGAAACAAGTAAAAAAATCCTGCATGAAATGACATCACTCCTAAACACAGTCATTGTTATTTTATGAGTAGTATATTACAGTCCTCTGTACTGGAGGGGAAGTAAGACACAAGTTATCAAAAGGCCAGCACAGTGTTTGCTGAAGGTTAAGAATCATTCCAACATTAATTGAAAATGAGTAGGTTTCCTATTATTCTGTAAATGAGCTAAACTAAAAGGACTTACACAGTCTTCACAATGACAGCATATGATAAAGAATGATGAGCTTTCCATTTCTTTTCACCTGGCCATCCTCTATAATTATATACCTCAAATACATTTTATTAAGTACTATTAAAATGATCTATAAAAAGCTCATTCTCTTTTAACTTGCACAGAAATTTCCCTCAAGTTGAAAGGGTAGGAGGATATGACCAAATTCCCAATTCCATTAAAGTCAGTGTAAACATTCTGCTATTTTCAATGGTATATAATTTTACCATTGTTCAGGTTTGTCCTGAAAATACTGAAAAGGACAAAAGGGCTGGCACAAAAGTAGACTGAGTCAAATGAAATGGGAAGAAGATAAAGGACAGCACTAAACCCCAGAGGAATGGAGTAAGAATCATGCATGTCTTGTATCTGTAGAGAAACTATGTTAAATGTATACGCAGTTGCACATCTACTATTCTGTTTTAGGAAATACAGCACCTCCAGGGAACTCTTGTGGTTCAGAAGGACATAGGAATTGATCTGCAGAATAACACACATGTAACTCATAACTGTGGGGTTTTTCCTACACAGAACTTCAAAAAGTCTTTTCACATTCTTACTTATGCATCCTTAATTTCTTTCTTTAAAGAAGACAGGGTTAAAGTTTCTAAGTGGCAGTCTCAGAACTTCAGCTCTTATAAGACTTAACAAAAAATTCAGCCTTATCCCAATGAAAAAGCACGGCTTGAATTTTTAGCAACTTATTTCCTACCATACCTCAGTAACACTGGGAAATATTCTTCACTGGCAATAGCTGTAAACCAAGTATTTAGAAATAACAAACAACATTCAGGACTAGTAGTCTCCAGGAGAGATACATTTCCAACGTAGCATGTGATATTTTATGCAACTCCCTCTGAACCTGCAGATTATAGTATTTGGCTTAGTTACATAATTTCAGTTAGAATCTGGTTCTTATATTTGAGGAGCTGATGGGACTGGCTGCTAATGGCTCCGAACGTGATAGCTGAGCCTTCTGGCACAGCTCAGCTGCACATTAGTTAGCCCAGCACAGAAACTCAGCACACGTTTGACGTAAGTCCTATGGGTGGATAAATGCAATTGAATTATCTTCTAATCTAGACACTACTTCAGTCAGAAGGGCCAGATTAGTCAAATGCATATGTGCAAATACCCCACTCTTTTCTCCAGCTGGCATAACAAAAAATGGTTTGTACCTCCTTGCACTCCTGACAATTGCCAAGAACTGGAATAGTTGTAAGACAGCTAAGTTAAAACAGCAGATTGTGATACCTCTGCAGAAAAACAGCACTGTATCTCATAAGAATCAAAAGTTGAAGTAGAAAGAATTATAACTGCTTCTTTTGTTTGCTAAATAGCTTTAATTCCTTGCAATAAAAAACTGGAGCTAATGAATATTCCTAAGCTGTTTCACATTTCAAGGGGAATTTCTCAAGAATTTTGGATGCTCTGTGTGGTAAAGTTGAATACTGTAACTCAAAACACAAGATCTGAGAGCTGCAAAGCACTGTTGGGTCCCCTAGCTTAGACATGAATTCCTCTGGCTCTATGTCTGTCATTCTCACTCTCTGGAGGGCTTTTGAACCTCGTGTCTGATTTCAGGCAAGTCTGGCAAAGGTGCTGAAGTCTTAAATACAGAAACATTTGAACAAATGCTGACAACAGGATAGAGAAGAGATCTAAAATAGTTTTCCCCTACTGAAAAGCAGGTTACAGCATGAGCCCGCAGCTATCTGTAATGGTAGGCCAGCCAGTTGGCCCAGCAGCGTATGCAGAGTTTAGAACCAGGGCCAGCACACAAGGTAGATCTGAACAGGGCACTGGCACGGAGACTGAAGTTACTAGACCAAAGAGAGATCAAAGGTTATTAAGGCTGGGAGAAGATTGGCTTTGATTAATTTAGTGGCCATTATGGTAAGGATACAGGAGCTTTGATTAATTCAGTGGCCATTACAGTAAGGATACAGGCCACAAACTAAACCACAGACTTACTTCCACTGTCCATGTTCAGCCCTGAAAAAACATTCAATTCTTCCCTTATTCTCTCTTCCAATAAAAGCTGACAACAGCGTAGTAAACCTTGGTCTTCAGCTTAGAACAGCATTAATTTATTACAGATCCTCCCAAGTATTTGGCTCTTAGCAAATTAAAACAAGATATAGACTAGTGAAAGGCTGTCTCCATTTACCTGAGAACACTTTGCCAGAAGATGAGTCCCTGGCACAACAAAGCTGGGTGGTCAGAGGAAAGCTGGAAGTACAGCAAGTCAATTCAGCATTGGTATCCACTTTCTCATACGTTATTTTCTGGCTATAAGGGCTCAGGGCAGTCTCACACATGTTATTGTTTATGTCAGTCTGCACATTTAAACATAAAAAAGATGTTTTGGGACTGAACTGATTTGATATTTATTTGACAAAGCTATCAAACTATGTGAAACACACAACTGATACCTGGAGATAAACCCAGAAACCTATAGGCATGACAAAAATAGAAATAATCTTATTTTATTGATGATTTTTATAGGTCCAAGAACAACAAAGAATATGACTGAATTATTTCACGAAAAGTACAGGATTATCCCAAATACAAGTCTATTGCTTGTAATACAGTGTATCATTTCTCATTCTATCACTGTTCTTTATTCCCAAGCTACCTATTAAGCTAATGAAACAAAAATTTTCTCTCATCAAACTTTTTCATTGAAATAGGGAAAAAAAAATATGGATTTGCAAGTTGTGAGTCTATCCCCAGATCACTAAAAAAGTCTGGCTAATTAATGGCAGTATTTTTGTCTGCAGCATAGATAAAACAGTGGAGTCCAGATTCTGAATAGATAGTAGAAGAAAGTGAGTTAAGCATCACTAGTACAAACTACATAATTATTTTGCCATCAGGAATTTAAAGTTTTTCCAACCATATGTGGGAAAGAATATATAAGTTAGAAGAAAGTTGTTTTTTTCCTTCTTTTACCAAGAAGTTATTTATTTCTTCTACCTACACTGTGCAAGTAGATCTCTGGCAAACTGCTCTGCAGGCAGTTGTTAGTATTTCTCAAGTTTGATCTTCTCAACCTTCTGCTTCCAGTCCCATAGGTCTCCTCATCAATACAGTGAGCAGAGATTGTTACATACACAGACTAATACAGGCCCAGATTTTCCAGAGGAGCTAGGGGAATCTCAGTAGCAACAACAGGCCAAGTTTATGCTCCTAAACCATGAAATATGACCACAATGAATTTATCATGCTGAACATTAAATAGTCAACATTTCAGAAGCAAATTTCTTATTTCTCCTTTACAATTCCACCTTAGAAAAGAAAAATCCTTGTCTTTATGTCTTTGATTAATTCATATTGAAGTTTGATAAGCCCTATCTTCTCCCTTTAATGGAATTTCTCCAGTGTCACTTTTTCAGAACTACAAAAAGTGATTAGCTATAGCCCTAATTTTCATTTAAACAAAAATTCATATAATCCATAATCTATTTTTTCTGCATTTCAGACAGCATTTTTCACACTGTTTAGATTAACAGTGAATTCATTTTTTTGTAGAAGTAGAATCATAGAATGCTTTGGGATGGAAGGGAGCTTTACAGGTCATCTAGTCCATCCCCCCTGCAATGGGCAGGGACATCCACAACCAGATCAGGTTGCTCAGAGCCCCACCCAGGCTGTCCTCAAATGTTTCCAAGGATGGGGCATCTACCACCTCTCTGGGCAACGCGTTCCAGTGTTTCACCACCCTCATTGTGAAAAATTTCTTCATTATATCTAGTCTGAATCTACCCTCTTTTAGTTTAAAACCATTACCCCTTGTCCTATCGCTACTGGCCCTGCTAAAAAGTCTGTCCCCATCTTTCTTATAAGCCCCCTTTAAGGATTGAAAGGCCGCAATAAGGTCTCCCCACAGCCCTCTCTTCTCCAGGCTGAACAACCCCAGCTCTCTCAGCCTTTCCTCATAGCAGAGGTGTTCCAGCCCTCTGATCATTTTTGTGGCCCTCCTCTGGACGCACTCCAACAGGTCCATGTCCTTCCTGTGCTGAGGACCCCAGAGCTGGACGCAGTACTCCAGGTGGGGTCTCACCAGAGCAGAGTAGAGGGGCAGAATCACCTCCCTCAACCTGCTGGCCACGCTTCTTTTGTTGCAAAAAGTACACCTAGTACACTTAGTTTCATACTCAGCTGGGAACATTTTTTCTGTATTTGAGATAAATAAGTGTGTCTTTTTACGAACACTGTCTATGAGTAAAGAGCTTGTTAAATATCTACCCTCCCAAAGGACATTTAAACTGGCTTTCTGTTATAAACACAAACTAAATAATCACTGCAATGGCAACGGGTTAAACATGTCTAGAAAAATACTTCATGCTACTGAATGATAGCACAGATTCTTACCAGAGCACAAAATCTTTAACTTTATATGACCTATTTCAATCTGATTCAAGTCAAAAATAGGAGTTTTATCAGGGAGAGGGTAAATATAGAGAAATCAACCTTCTTAATCCAGTTCTTTGTGGGCTAGACCATAATGATTGCCATAATTTAAAGTGGTTACATTCACAGGTCACTGCCAAGTCATAAATCAAAGCACTGATATTTCTATGCACATCGTATTCCACTGAGCGAGTACCTTAGAGATCCCCTCCCATACCCTAATACACTAACGGAGCAAGCTACCACTTCTTTGGTGGGTAAGCTGTTTATCTGCATATACTGTGATCCATAAACGCCTTGTAGTATAATTCTGCAAACAAATTTGACTTCAAGTGCCATCTTGGGATCGAGTGCCACTCTAACACATTGGCTCAGAGTCTAGAGTCCTGCTGGGAACAAAACAAGATCAAAGTGCCTGGAACTGTCTTGGTGAATGTTCATGCTCTATCAGGGAGCACTGCCAGTGCAAAGCCCGACTCCACTCTCTTCTGCAACGTAACACAAGGGTGAAAGTATGCTGGTTGTTTGCTTTGAAGTGGGAAAGGACATGGCCTGAGAGAAACTCTGCTGTACTGCACTGTAATTTCTGCTGAACAATCCCCTTTCCTTCTCCCCCGCTCCAGTATCATTTATAGCCCAAGTGACCCAGAATCAAGGATCCAAGATCTCCTTCTGCTCAGTCCCCTTCTTCATTCAGGCTGACCTCTGCCTACACAGCACTGAAAATTAAGTTTGTCAGGTGACCTCCTTGTAGCATGGAGGTCACTGGCAAAGCACTCCTCATCTTCAAGCAGGAAAAGATTTCACCCAACACATCCATTCCACCTGCAGCCTTTTTATGCTTCATAGCATTGATTCCAATAGTTAACCATGTAAGCATCGTTCAATAGCTACCCTGCTATTACACTACTAATATTAATGATAAAGCACCACTGAAAACTTGTTGACTTTGTTTAATTTCAACTGTTTAAAGTGGAAGCATACAATGCATCTTCCAATTTACCTCTTATTCCTGACTAATGAAATACAGAAATAGTCTAACTACTGACCAAAAAACTAAGAATTTTTTTTTCTGGAGAGAAGAGAGCCAAAGAGGATCAACTATATCAACTTAGGAGAGGCTTTAGGATCCTTTAGAGTCTAGGCTTGTGGTATGCAGCTGCTTTATACACTGCACAGCAGGACTGGTAGTAACTGCCAAAGTTTACAGAGTTTGTATGGTTATTATATAACATAAAGCAATTGAATTTGAGTAAGTCATTCAATAAAGCTATTGAGTCACCTACATTTAAAAATGTACATTGTACATTTAAAAAAATGCACAAAATAAATTTAAACAAATTAACTGAACCAAAAAAGTCTTTATCAGAGATTATTATTACCAATCCAAGTAAACAGCAATCCACAGATACTTCTTTGATGACTTTTAGTAGATTTGTAAATCCAGGTTAAAATTCTCCATAGCATTTTAAAGAATGCATTTTTGGTTTTGTTTTTGTTTAAATGGGTTTTGGTATTTCCCATTATACTGCCTTTCAATTAGCATCTTCTTTCCTTTACTTTCTCCAGCCCTTTTTTTTCTTTTCTATTTACTCATTTTTTGTTTCTATACTAACTGCAAAAAAAAAAATCTAAACTAAACCACAAACCCTGCACACCTCATCCAAAGAAACCATAACCAGCTGATCCAACAGGAATGTCTCTTCCACTCAAGCCAATAAAATCATGCATACATCTGCACTGACGGTCTCTTCTGCTCAAAAAGCAGCACTGCATTGCTAGCCAGTCAAGGGAGCCGATTGTCCTGCTCTACTCTGCACTGGTGCGGCCTCATCTTGAGCACTGTGTGCAGTTTTGGGCACCACAGTACAAAAAGGATACAAAGCTACTGGAGAGTGTCCAGAGGAGAGCCACAAAGATGGTGAAGGGTTTAGAGAGGAAGCCATATGAGGAGCAGCTGAAGTCCCTTGGTCTGTTCAGCCTGGAGAAGAGGAGACCTCATCATGGTCTACATCTTCCTCACAAGGGAAGGAGGAGGGGCAGGCGCTGATCACTTCTCCCTGACGACCAATGATAGGACCCAAGGGAATGGCAGGAAGATATGCCAGGGGAGGTTTAGGTTGGACATTAGGAAAAGGTTCTGCACCCAAAGGGTGGTGGAGCACTGGAACAAGCTCCCTGGGGTGGTAGTCACAGCGTCAAGCCTGACAACATTCAAGAAGCATTTGGACAATGCCCTCAGACATACAGTGTGAATTTTGGGGTTGTCCTATGCAGGGACAGGAATTGGACTCGATGATTCTTGTGGGTCCCTTCCAACTCAGGACATTCTATGATTCTATGAAAAAAAAAAAAAACCCAAACCATAACCCAAAATCCAACCAAACAAAAAAACAATGAAACAAACAAACAAACAAACAAAAAAACCCAAAACAAAACAAAAACCCACAACCAAAAAAAGCCAAGGTAAAAAAAGACATGGAATAATGCTGCAAACCACTGCAATATAAATAATGTACTGGCTGAGCAACACACATGAAGTCTCACTGGCGTAACACACACAGCCAAAAAGCAGCAAATACTGTTCTCTGAACAGTGAAATTCTCTGAAGCTCACTATTGCTGCCCAGCTGATCAGCTAATGGAGTTTTCTGTCAAAGGAGTTGTTCAATACTTTTCTCAAATACCTGATGTAAACACAGTTTCTTCCTACTTCTAAATGCATCACAAAGGGAAAAGCTGTAGGGCTTTGTAACACCTTTTTTCAGCTATTACATTCCAGAAAAGACAGATGCTAGGTGCCTCATCGAGACTGAGCTAAATGTTAATCACCCTGGGACGCAGACTTCTATCATCGCTCTCAGTCTGGAGTACGGCAGGAAGCTCAGCTCTTTACCCAGCCAACTGATGCTGTAAACAGCATAAGATCTTCAGTGCACTGATCAATAACCAATAATGGTTTCCAATGGTTACTCAGGCAGGGTAGGAATATTAAAGCAGCAGAAAAAGGGCAACACACAATTGGATTAAATTTCTAGAGAATGAAGATCATCTATACCTATTGCCCAAAAGCTGTAGTTTCTTAATTTGTGTTTGTGCATGCATACATACAGGCCTGGGAGCCACCAACATAGCCATGTTAAAACCTGTTCAACGACAAGAAATATTGCTGCACTCTGAGTTGTCTACAAAAATGTTACTGCAACCTCAGCTTTACATAACATACCAAACAACTGATCAATAATTTATTCAACAGCTCTTTTCCCATCTCTTAGGTTCATTTCTGTCTACACTAAATAGGAAGATACCATAAATCTGATACAGTGAAGGTAACATTTCTCATTTAAGTTGGCAGACTGAAATACTATTCATAGTCTTCAGTATGACATATTTATCTGTCTTCTTTTAATCAGTCCTTGTTTCAGTGTTTCCAAGTTCACAGCCTGCTTAATCAACAATTATTTTACTTCCAAACTAAATATCATGCTTACATTATTTAAGGACCATAACTCCGAGGGAAAATATCTGACTGTGAACTGACATTGTGAACTAAATATTAAAGATCTTTCTGTGCGATATTGATACTCAGATATTTCAAGTTCAGTGAGTTTCAACGCTCCATATTTTTCATTTATAATCCTATCACAAATCCACACGGTAACTTCAGTGGTTAACAGCATTTCCTGATTAACTTCAGTGAAGACAAAAACAAACCCCACCCCAAATACCAAAACACGAACTGGTTCCCTTTACAATGACTTACTGTCAGATACAGTTTAGGATAATGGTCACTTGAGAGAGAAAGGAATTTTTGGTAATTCAGTGGAGAGAGAAAGTATTTTCCATTTTCATACTAGGATATATCCACAAATACCGATGACTTTATTTTGTTTTGCCTTTCTTTTCCATTCATTTAATGCGTCTTTCTCTTGACTCTGTCTCACACAAAATCTGTTCCATGTGCTTGCAAGTATATCTTCATGATAGGTATTATTACTATTATTATTATTGGGTTTTAAAGTGCTTTATTCAAATCAGGTGTTAATACATATTGCTTTACTTCCCAAGCAAAGAGCCAGGCCTTTCAGCTCGTCTAAGGCAGCACAGTTCCAATGAAATCAATGGCACCATTGTAATTTACAAGCCGCTGAGGATCTGCCCCTGCTTGTTTGAACAGCAGATTTTTTACGTCCACAAGCACATGGGCATAAAAGCCTGCCGAAAGTTCAAAAGCATTTTTAATTTTTGTGCACTTCTTTTCAAACACTTTTAAAGTTATTTGGGTAGTAGAAAAAACACTTTATCCAGCTAGGCTCCAGAAGTGTTTAATACAGTTCATTGCAGGAGGAGTGCTTAATGGGCATTTTCAGGCTGCTCCTTATCCTGCTCACAGGATCGTGAGGATCCAATTAATTAATGTCAGGAAAACACTTTGAAGATAAGAAGTACTTTCTGTGATGATTTTCTCAAAGAACCAAGGAGCTTTTGTTTTAACAGCCGAATCCTGGATGGAGGCATGAAATGCAAACCGATACACGGGTGGATTTCAGCAGAAAACACCATCGAGAGAAGGTGAAGGAGGGCAGCCTTGCACAGCAGGAAGTTTTAGTCACTGTTCCCACCTTCCCTCTGGAACTATTTACCATGCTGAATGGATTTTAAGTGCTAAACAGCTACACTGCTATTTGTTACTAATTTTAAAAGGCAGTGTCTTGAAATACTTTTGGAACATCTTGATGCTCTATGAAAGTCTGGGAGCCTTTCAAAGAACAAGAAATCTAGGCGACTCTGCTTATACTCATAGGCACTATGCATGCAAAACCACGCACAAGATGAAAGGTCTGGCCCATTATTGCATTCTCTCAGAAGATCAGTTCTAGAATTTTTCTTATATTGATGTGGACTCTGAGAAAGCCAGATCACCATGACAGTCAAGAGGTTCAAAATAAGTATTTAACTCGAACCACCATCATTGCTTCTGGGGATGCAAATATGCAACACCTTTGGTAGCACTCTCACTTTCATCTCTGTTGTGAAACTCAATACTTTGCAAAAGATTAGTATAATTTATCTGACACACAACACACCAAAACAGAATCTGTACTTCAGACTCTTAAGTACCTTAGAACAATTAAATACATTATCATTAAGGCTTGAAAATCTCATCTATATATTGTATTTTTAAGGTCTTAAGTTGCCAGAGTCAGCACATATGCAAGCCCAAAGAATTCCACTATTCCATTATTCTGCATCATTAGGGAGAGTGGAAATTTCACCCTTGCAAGTGGTGGTACTGAACTGCCTTAGAAGGAGAGAAGAACAAGAGGCGAGAACTGCAACTTGGACATTAAAAGCTGTTTTCCAGGGAAGAAAGCCATAGGATGGCTGCTTTATACTGGAGGAGGGAAGAAAAAGCACAAGCAGGTGGCAATGCATAACAGTTACCAGGTCTTGTTAAAATCTAAATCCAACAGGAATTTGACTCTACGTACACAATATTGTGCCAATTTTAAGACATAAGTATACCAGAATGAAGGAGCAACAGATGACTCGCGTATGAGCAGATGCTATAGTCAGTGCTTACTGTTCAGTCTTGTTAATTCATTGTACTTCTAACACATGATGAAAATTCAAAGATAGTAAATGAAAATGTCACAATTCAACCAAGTGAAAAGAGAGCGGCATTAGTCCATGACTAAGGACGCTACATTCACCAGGAAAATCTGCATCCTGAGATGTATAGGCAAAATATACCAAGGAAATACTAAAGAAAATTTTAGACTTCATTACACAGTAATGTTATATCTGCTCTGTCACTGTATTCCTTTGTTTTAACATGCAGCACTCTCAGTTTTAGATTCTAACCTTGCAACCTAACAGATACCGTATTAACTCTTTAATACCAAGGAGCATTGAGGGTCTCAGCTTCTTTAGAGGGTACTCATCAGCACCTGCACAATTAAGGCCAATGGAGATGCATCTACCTAATTCTGAAGCCTAGCTGGGTTCCAACATGCCTGATTTTGGTCAGACTTCATAGGAGTCCTGACCATACTACCATTGTTTTCTGCTTAAAAGAAGCGATGAAGCTAGCAGACTGAAAAAAAACCTTCATCAATTCACCTCCAGAAAAGCATTAAACTGTGATTGCTTCATCTGCATTAGGGATGATATTGAAATAAAACGCAAATGCTTACATCCCATTCCACACTCCCTGTTTCTTCCTCTTGAATCTTTAGAGACATTCCAAGGTGGGAACAAAACTATTCCATTTGATTTCACCTTTGCTTCAAAAGTGTATGCAGTGGAGGTGGAGATGCTAAAGATTAGCACACATTCTAAACTGAAAAACAACAGAGAACAGTGAATTTTAAGATTCCTTATTTGCTTTGTTTCTCAGTTTAACTTTCAACTTCAGCCAACAAAATCTAACTGAGGAACACGACTCTGGCACGATAGAGTATCAAAGATCCTAAGGCGTCAGTCTCACCTGATTCTCAAAAAATACAAAATAACATTCATCTTCCAAGGTGCATACAGAAAGTCACATTGCTGTTTTCTTAAGCGTTTAAGTCTTTGAAATAATTGTCTGGTTTTATTTTTACAATAACATTGTGTTCTACTTGTTAGTATGCTCATTTCACAGCCTGTTAACTGAAGACAAATAAAGGCAAAGAACAAAGATGCAAGCTGCACCGTCCTAAATAGCTTGTGAAAACACTACTTCTGTTTGTTGTATGGTCATTGGACTTACTTCTCCCTGGGTTCCGGGCACACACCTCTCCCGACACATGAACTACCACACACAGTTTGTTATAAGGAAGCACTCCACAGGGCCACCATCAGTACAAGGTAATTCAAGGTTAATCCGAAAACATTAATAGAATTTCCCATGTTTATCTTTTTAAACTAAACTATCTACAAGGTTCATGGCAACATACTAAATTACAAATACGTGATACTTCCTCACAGACTAACAGAATGGAATAAAATCCTGGCTTTTCCTCTGCAGTTCTCCAAAATCTGTCTTCTGTACAACTGCTCAGAATTGAGCCCACACTAAGAGGCACGGGGAAGGAACCCTCTGTTTCATTCGTAAACCAGTGAACCTTTGCTTATAAATAACTGACAAACTTTGCAGTTTCAATGCACAATACCTCTCCCTCTAATAGAGCTAACCACTGGTAGTTACCAATAAACTAGGTCTGTTGCTCATTAGGACTGTATGAACAGTTTCAAAACAATCCATGAAGAACTGTTTTGAACCAGAGACTCAAAAGCTTTAGGAATGAACTATGATGTTCTATTAGGAGAGACAAGGGTTATAGGAAAAATTAATTTCTCACTGTATCAATAGATACAGTCTGAAAAAAACACGAAGTTCTTAAGATTACATGCTTTTTTCCACTGACACATTGGAGACATTTTTTCAAAAGTCCACTTTGTTAAAAATGCAACTGAAAATGACGATATTGGAAAATTACAGTCTCTGAACACAAATTTAAGACGGCATCATGCTTCTTGGTCTTTGTTTCATTGGCAGAAGACAACTGAAGAAAGGTATTGTCTGTTTATAATGTAAATTTAAGCTCAAACCAATCCCCATGGCTTAGCCTTCCTCTGCATTAATTCGGCTTGGGGAACGAAAGAAAAAATATTTGGTAAGAACAAAAAAAAAATCAGAAGGAACTATCATTCTGGATATATAACCACCTCTTCTAGCTCTGCCAGACACTTAAGGGAAAATCAATCCCCCCAGTCCTCTGGAATACAAACCTAAAAGGGAATGATGAAGTGTTATGACAGAAATTCAACAGTAAACTTCTAATTCCACTTACTGAAGGAATCTTTATCCTGCAGTCTGACTGAACATCTGCAGATACACTAAGACGTTGTTGCCTTAGGTCCTTACAAGCAATTTACAAGACAAATGATGGGGCCTCTTTTTGCCAATAAAAATGTATCTCTCTCCCAAGTTTTCCAAAGCTCTGGTATTGCTTACCGTTTAAATGTTCTCATGCTTTGCTTAGAAGTCCTCCTGCTTAATGGAGCAGCCCTGCTCTTGCTCCTCCCTGAGGTTTACCTCCCATAATTTCAGTAGAAACTGCTACACAGAATCCTTATTTTAAGTTACATTCAGATGTTCCTTGCTTTGTACCAGCTACAGACAAAGCATTTTATAGGCGTGGAGGAAACAGCTGTAGCCTCATGCCATAGCAATCACTCACACCAACTGACTGCATGCTGACTCAAAGCTGTGTATTATTTTCTTCGGTAGGATTGCTGGTGTAGGTGAATGAGGTGGTATTAACCTCTTAATGCAGATTAGCTGCAGCTGGACAATCATGCCCTTAATAAATCCCTTTATTGGCATTTCATGGTTACTGGTGGTCAACAGACACTCAGTTTTTCTATCTCAGGGTCCCTAAGCCATGTCTAGATTAGCAGTGCAAGCTGGTAACCTTTGATAAGTAGCTCACTAAAAACAAGTTCATAATCTCACAGCAGACATTCACCTGACCCAGAACTCTCAGCCAGACTACCAAAATCTTCAGAATTACAGCAGTTTAACTGCAACACAAATATATGAAATAAATGGAGCCATGACCATGAGGTAACTACTGCTGCCATGGGTACAAATACGAAAGGAAGATTGGGTCTGTAAGGTTTCTAAGCACCCAAATTTTTCTGACATAAAGTGTTTGAAGTAATATTCAATAGAAAACAAAGACACTGGGCAAGTTAAGAAATAAAGGATAAAGTTTAATCTCCCTTGACTAACTTAATAACACAGTCGATAAATCAAGTTTTAAATCCCCATATATATTGTGTATTAGAAAAGACTTGGATTTCTTTTAGAATTTAATGCTGCAATATAAAAATATTCTCTGCAGATGAAATCTCTTTATTGGATCCAACCATGAAGCCACTAATCATGTAGAATTTCTAATGGGTGATTATTTTACTAAAAGAGATTTTTAAAAGGGCAAGAAACAAAAATGTTGAAACTGAGAAGTTCAAAGGGAAATAAGAGAACCAAGAAAAAAAAAAAAAAAGATAAAAACATATTTCTTTTACAGAATCAGACAAAGATATAAGAACACATTCTATCTGACTAGATGAAGGGATGCTTAAGGAACAAAGAAGGGGTTTTGCTATCCAAAAGAAAATTTTGCTCAGAATAAAGTAAGATTAGGGAATCAAAGAATGCTGTACAGAAATACCTATGACGATTGAAATCAGGCTCCCAACCATTTTTTCTGAAGTTTTGTTGTGTAGCATTCGAACAACTATTTAAATTAGTAACAACCTCTCCTTTTGGCAAGAAAAGGAAGAAATGTGTCTTCATGTGATGTGGGAATTTGCCTATGGATGGTTTATGAACTTGGACTGACACTGGTCATTCTCTATGTATATCTAATTCAGAATACAAAATTAATTTTGAATTAAAATTTGTAAGTAAGAGAGAAAAGTATTGTATTGGACCCATGACTAGCAAGGTAAGATCACTACATCTTGATCACAACTTTAAAAAATGACATGTTTAGTCGAGGTAGTGTTTACTCCAGGTAAAACCACAACTGAGCAACAGATTACATATGAGGGACTTTAATCAACTCACAAAGCTCATAATTTCCACAGAGTACGAGACATTTCCAAAATGATCCCTTGTTGGCCATCTCAGAGACAAAGGAAGAATGGAGTGAAAGCAGAAAGTCAGCTGCATTAGTGAGAGGAGAATCATGGCGCTGACCAGTATTCAGTAACATGGAAATGTATGCCTCGTAAGGTGCTCAATTAACACACACTGTTCAGAAGAGCTTAGATTTTTAAGAAGCCTTGAACAAACCATGTGTTGATATTCCCAACACTGTGCGCTAAGACCAATGTTCAAACAGGTATTTTCCTGCAAATTACTTGATGGTTTGGTCATCAACTGGAAGACAAAAATAATCTATAGCTTTGAAGTCTAAGAAGTTCACATTAATTGGGTTCAGGTTAATAAAAACTGTTCAAACAGCCCATCTCTTTCATTTTTTAATGCATTTTCTTTGAAATTTTGCATTCAAGTTCCTGGGTTCTGTCCATACCTAGAAACAGAAGTATAATCAAAACACTGTGAGAAAGGCTGAAATTAAAGATTTTGGGGTCTGACAAGAAGCAGGAAACACTGAAAATCTTACAAAGTCCGTTCTCCAGAGGCTTCCAGGCCAAGGGGGTTTGCAAAGTTATATAAGCAACCATATTGCTGGGTGCTTTACAAGTGAAACTGAACCACCAGCCTTTCTGAGTTTCCTCTCACTATTTTGCATACTTCTCTTCATCCTTTTCCCTTCCTTTCAGTATTTCAATATTTCCCTTCCTTTCTATATTTCAAGACAAGGACAAAAACATTCCTTTAATATAGAACTTATGAAACAAGCACCTCAGTGGGACTCATGGCTGCTGGCTGTTGTTCAGATGATGCATTTGCAGGGCAGATCATCAAAGCAACAGCAGGCTTCAGCTGGTGCACTGCTGTAGCGATAGCTGTTTTTATAACAACATTGCTTACAAACAAATGGTAAAAAAAAAATAACAACACCTCTGTCAAATGATGACAGAAGTAGGAAACACAGGAAATTAAAACATGATTTCTGTAAGTTCCAAAGCTGGTCATAACCGCTGTGGTCAATGAGCAGATATGAGCCAAAAAGCCTAGCCAATGGGTGCTGGAAAGAAATATTCATATGCTTCTCCAAGATGCAGAGGGAAAAGAGAAAAAAGGCAGGAAGCCGTTTATCTGGAAAAGCATCAACATGAAGAACTCTCCTTGAGATTGAGGCCAGATGGAAAGCCACCAGTCTCCCAGGCCAGGCACCCAGGCTTCTTGCTCAGCACCCCAACTTAGGGCTGTCTCCCAGCAGATCTGCCGCAATCAGCAAGCAAGGGGAAACTCATTTAGAAGCTTGTAAGTGCAATGGCAGGTGACATGCAGAAGACTGTTTTGTAAGACAATGGTGGAAAGCTGTGGTACAGAAGTTAACCCAGCCATTAAGGCTTAACCACTTTCCTGAGGCCAGGGGAAAGAGTACTTCCCATCACCCAGACACGTAACATGGTCTGCCTTTTTTTAAGATCTGCCACTTAATATATAGAAAAGAATAAATCAGCTTTTGAGAAAGCATTTCTTTTGTATGTTTTCAAAATGCGCCTGGAACCCTACAGACCGCTATACAGTGTTAGATATTAGCTGGCTGTTTAATGAAGGCAGAAGGGAAAAGGTCACCTTGGAATTTACTATAATAAGTATAATAACCTTGCCAGAAACTCTAAAATGTAATTATTTAAGCAACACCAGTATTGAAAAAATATATGGTCAGCAAAGAATAATGTCCTAGATATATTCTGGTTCAACTACAGGTCATTAGACTAGGTAAGACTCTTTTTGCAACTTGAATTCAGGGGAGTTGAATTCATTAACGCTAGGGTTGAATTTCATCCAAAGTCTTAACAACTTCAAGGGTTTTAGTAAGTGATCAGCCTAGCCAAGTAATACATGTTGGCTACAATAAGATGAACACTTATTTAGTGAAAGAAACTCTCCCTGCAGAAAATCAATTTGAAACTATTTTAAGGACAATAATTCAAAGGATATGTAAATGTAGGTGTGTGTCCATGAAGAACCAGGCATCTTAGTAATGAACTTCAGGTAAGAAGTGTTAGAAAGATAGCTGTTGCACATTTCTATCTGTCTTAATATACTGTCTCCTATTAGTTTTTAACTCTTTTGCATTAGAAGCAAACTTGTGACAGTCTTTATTCTCCTTGGTAACTTATCTACACATGCATTATCCTCAAACATAGGCTGAACTCCAAAGGTCAAATACTGACATAACGTGCAAGGACTTCAAGCAGCACTGTATCAGATCATAAGTGAAATCCCCTTAATGCAGCCTCAGGAGTGTTCACACTGGATTTTAGATTGCCTCCCATCCTATACCTTACATGAAGCTGTCCCACCGTAATTCTTCAGTCCTGGATTTTTCTGGTTTTGTTCTTTTAAATTCGATGATAAGCTCATACGGTTTTCAAAAATCATTATCTTGTAAAGGCTTTCACAAGTGAAAGATCCTACGCTCTCCCTGGCTTTGTGTGTCCTAGATTTTTACCTAGCATCACCACAGAAAAGGCCTTCCGGATCCCAGAATGAACTAATCCACGTCACAACACACATACAACTGTGGCTAGAAAGCCCAGGCAGTAATCTCAATTGTCCCGCAACCTAGCATTACCTTTCAGGAAGGAATAGTTTAATAAATAGAATATTATCAATAATGCAATTAGTATACAGAAGAAATGACAAAGCCTGTTAAATGTACCATAGCGAACACTTCATCCTAGCTATGACTTTTTTAATAGGGAAAAACCACACTCATTGTGACAGGAATATGACCACAGAAGGCGAGATCCAAACTCAGACTGACCCAAAAATTCTTGACAGAATATGCTTCTAAGATTTCTGTCATCTCCAGGCATAAAGCAGAGACTCCTCATGTCTCTTCACCATTGTCTTGAATCCTCCCAACAGAATGTGGTAGCCAGACTGGCTATGTTAAAGGTAATTATCATGACCGAGAATAAGAGTAGGGTGTAGGCCTCACACCCACTGAAACGACAGTTTGCAGAGGAAGACCACGAAATGACCAAAAATCACTTGGTAAACAAGTTTTGCCATAACCAACTAACCACAATACTGTACTTACTTTTCAGCTTAAGGAAATGCAAGTCTCAGGCCAGCATATGTAGTCTAGATGTAAATCCTGAAGCGAATCTGTCAGCAATTAGTGTAATATTAACTCACACACGCTGGACTGGGTAGTTGCTAAAAGATGCATGTTTGTCTGATCGGACTCTGAGCCTCTGTCATGGAAATGCATTTTCCTGGATAGGTCAGCATTAGACACTTCAGTACTGAGGCTGTTTTTAAATCCATGTTGAGAAAGACAACTCTCTTAGTAGACCCGTGTTAGTTTTGAATTAAAGCTTGGCCATGCAGACAATTAATTCAAATTATTATTAATTCAGATAATCAATATATCTACACCTAAGCAACCAATGCTAACTAAACTGAATTAAGTGAAGTGGAAAAAATCAGAATCTTCTCTGCTCATCAGGTCTCTTCTAAAACTGACATACAATTGAACCTTTTGAGGTGGCCAAAAATTGGTTAAGTTTCTATTAATGGCCAATTTTGTAGAGTCAGAAAATATCTAACCAAACATAAAATCTGAAGCCCTGCAGGAAAAGACTGAGAGTGGAGACAAGGAGATAAGGCAGAAGCAAATAAGCAGGAGTTATCAACTGATATTACCATTACCATGTTTTTATAGGAATGCTTGATTTTGCAAACATTTTTAGAAAAAACAAGTTGTTCTTCTTTCTCTGTAGTATTTCCTGACTCTTCAGTTCAGTATTCAGGAAATAACTACACAACAGATTTGCTAGGATTCCTAATCATAAAAAGCACATTTAAGGAATATTATTCAAAATATTCTGGTTAAGTTTACACAGAGATTCTAACTGCCTCTTCAGATATTAATAATTTCCTCTGAAATTTCCTTATGGTTTGAACTTGCTGTGCTTAATTTCAGTTTATTTAAGAAGTGATTCCTTAAATCTTTGCTTCACAGTTTGGAGCACATCGTTGTCTGTACAAAGAAATGTCTTTGTTGTTTCACTCCAGCAGAGAACAGGCAAGAGGACCAAGGACAAAAGGTAAAACAAACAGTTATTCTAATCCAGATATTGTAATTACATAGTTTATAAGTAATGCATTCAGTTAGCTGTACATATGAGAGAGACACTCCAATTCGAATGCATAAACTGACACATAGAGATGCACTCAGTGCGTAATATACACCATAAGAAGTACAATGTCAAAGTCCTTGTGGGGGTTTCACAAGTCCGTCACAATAAACATACATAAGAGCATAGCTTTGGGTTGCAGCACTTTGAAAATTCAAATGAAAAAATTGCAGATTTTGTTTCTGAATAGAAATGTAAGAATTATCAATGGTGCCCTGATAGCTCTCACTACTTGTTTGGGACAGTCACTGAACTCAATGCACACCTAGGGACTGTAACAGAAGTTTACTATAAGCAGATCCCTTGTATATAAAGTAAGTGAGAAAACAGAAAAACTCCTCTCCTCTGGTATATTCTCGCATGTTCATTCCAAGCCCTGAAAATTCAAACACATACCCTCTCTCCTCCATATTACTATATAGTTTCTGTTGCAGATTTTTTGCACAGAAACCTTTAATCTTGTATAAAATTTTTTTAAAAACCCAAACCATTAAGAGCAATTTAAAAAAATGTATATTTTAAAGTGTATTAATTGATCTAATTAGCACCACATGAAGGAAATCAATGAGTTAATTGCTAATATATAAATTATAAAACTTTTCGTATGATCACATGTGATATAGCAGTGCCTCTAACACTGTTTGTCTTCTAAATTCTCCGCCAGTGTTCCAATCTAACTCCTTTCTTTGCTGTAAATTTGAATCTCTAAACTGATTTCAAAATGTTATTTTAAGCTCAAGAGGTGCTAACAATATTTGATCATGAAACATACCGTTTGAATGTTATCTGCTGCAGGGAATACTGAATCAAAATATTTTTTAGAGAATCCTTTCACAGCCCCTTTAGTATCAGCCACTGTTGTTACCATACGACAAATTCCTTAAATGCATATTCATGTTCAGGCACACCAATATTCACAAGAATGCTATTAACATCTGTTAGACTTTTGTTTAAAAAAATATTAATGTGTAATTCCTATTTTAATTGCAAATACTGTATACTGGCTTATGCTAATAGAAGATGCTAGAATAGCAGAGTATCATTTTACAGAAAGCGGGGGAAATGGATTAGATCCAAAGATCTCCCTATCTCATTTAGTGGCTGAAATAACTTAATTCCATGAAAAACAAAACTGAAATACATAATATATTCCCTGAAGGAACTGTAAAGCAATTAGCAATGAAATAAATTTCACTATGAAACATCTTTGTAGTAAATAGCATTCAGGTAACGCACAAAACGTTAAGAGACTTGCCAAAACTCTAATGTATATACTTTCCCTTTCATAAGATATTTCATAAACATCTACCGCCAGCCATGGCAGGCAGTATGTCCGGTACCGTTTGCAGAACTGAATCTCAAAGCGATATAACTCCAGATTCAGACAACTGCTCTAAAAACAAACTGTTGTTTGAGTTACGGGACATTACCAGATTCTTTTCAATTAGAATAAGTTCATTACACATGGTAAGTGGATTTCAAAATTAATGCGCTTTCAACCATTGTATCTTTCACTGTTGTATTAAGCTAAATTTCAATTTTTACTATTGATACCTCCTTCCCATCAGATTCTCTTGCTGCTGAGGCTATGGATGTGGATAACAACCAGCTTCTTTGAATTAGGTTCTCAAGACCCAACATGCAAAAAAGCACCTTGCAAAAAATCACTTCAGATTCATGTCATTTGGCTTTAAAATTTTGCCATTATCCCACATCCCAGTGATGCTAAAGTACTGATATTCAAAACCACATGCTTTGCAGCATAAGTGCTGTAACGTACTGGTCCCACTTAAGGTATTATGGTCCTCCCTAATTCAGTGGCAAGCTTCCTGCTGCAGTGTATGAGAACTGGCCAGCTGATGATTACCAGTGGGATAAAAAGTACGTCTTTGTCTCTTTTCTGTGCAAGACTAGCATGTGACAGAAGTGCTTTGCCAATGGAAAAGTCTGTCCAAGGTCAGCAGTTCTGTTGCTGAAAGGTCTAACACAACAGCCAGTAAGAAAATATTGCTGAAAACTACTTTGAGAAGCAAGTCATTCTGTACATAGCTCAGGACTGTACAGCCTATAGCCTTGTTTACACTTATAGAGCCTAAACCTAAATTGTAATATGTAGCTTTTGCTTCTAACTGTAAAAAAAATACTGAAGTAAATCTACAGACTGATTAATACATAATTAATAATTATTAATAGTTATTATTTAGCAGTCCAAAACTGGACTGCTTTCTTTCCGAACATACACACACAAGAAAAAATACAAGATGTTTCCTGAGGAATTTCTGATCTGCCTTATGGCTCTACTAGAGGTAGTTCATTCTGGC
Organism: Nipponia nippon; assembly: GCF_047370975.1. Taxonomy (NCBI): domain Eukaryota; kingdom Metazoa; phylum Chordata; class Aves; order Pelecaniformes; family Threskiornithidae; genus Nipponia; species Nipponia nippon. The sequence goes on along the minus strand of NW_028262413.1, from coordinate 32,769,581 downwards.
TCACTAAGAAAGACCAGTTAATGTCACAGGCCATTCTCAATCCGACTGTTAAAATATTTTCCTTTATCAGATCGACACTCTTCCTACAGTAAAGATCTTTGAGAAATGGAAAATCCAAAAGGATTTTTAGCAGAGGGGCAGGCAGGGAGAAGAAAAGATTATGTTTGTGCTGTATGGAATTCATTCGTTCAAAAACAGAACACCCCCAAAAAAGAAAACATAAGCAAAAGAAAACAGAAACAATGTTGTTGAAGGTTTTTAAGGTATACAGAAATAAAATAGTATAGATCACTAGATGCACGAGAAATCTATGATTTTGTAGTTTTTATGAAAAGTTAATTACAAAGTTACATGAACAACCAGTTGAACAACCACTGAAATAGCCTATCTCCTTAATCTGAATATTCGGACTACCCAGATAATGGCGTGGTCCAGAAACACTAAAAGCTTCATATACCACTGTCATGTTTTTTCTCTTAACGAAAATTTATTGTTTTCAAGTAGCAAGAACTTATAAATTTTATTCTGCAATCACTCCAACTTCTGTGCAAAAACCAAAAATGCAATACTTAACATTAGTAAACCTCAATAAGCTACCATCATAGTTAGCATCATCATTAGAACTATGCTTTTTATGAGGGTGACAGGTTTTGCAACCATGAGCAATAGATTATTACAAAAAAGTTCACAAAAGCAGCATGGAGAAGCTTTCAAATGTCTGGACGACTTTTAGCCGAGTTTGAAACTCTTTGGGTGAGAAACCTCACATGCTTGCCTGCTTTTTCCAGCACCTCCTGATTTTACAGAAATACCCCCTTGTGAAAACACACTTTCCTGATTGCTTATTTGATAGTACCTTTGACAAAGCAGTGAAAAGGTGGGGAGCTTTGTAAAAATTGTTTAATGAAACCACATGGAACACAAGACAGCCTCCTGAACAGAGACAAGCAGGATAACTCAGATTCCCAGAAACATCTGCTGTCATCTTCTAAAAAAATTTTAGTGACCCTGAGCTGACTTATGATTTTGCACTGAAGAAACCACAAAATGTGCAAAGCGAAAGGAAAACCAAAAGCAACTAACTTAAACCCCTTGCAACAAGATGAATGTTGCTTACAAGCAGCTCTGATGGCTACAGCTGGACTATGACAGGACAGGGACCTGAAGCTTCAAGTTTTGCAAAGCACTCAACTACATGCTGAAAGGAATGGCTGCTGGATTGTTTTTCTTGGTGCTGCTGCAGCATAAGGATGAGTTTGAGATTTTTTTTGTTTTTTAAGGTTCAAGACTTCTGCTTATTATCATAAATATAGAGAAACCAGTAAATACCAGATCTGAGTTTTCAATATTCCCAGCTCTACCAGCATTATGTGCTCTATAAAAATGTGAATGTCTAAATTTTGAATGCTGTTTTATCAGTGAGAAATTTGTGACCGCCAATATGCCAAAAAACAACCTCCCAACTACCATTTCACTTGTCCAATAAATTGCTTGATAAACCCTTGTATAGTTTTAGTTTTGCTGATCTGTTAGAACATGTTCATTCCTGTCCTGGTGCAACTCACCTGCCTCAATAAACCAATTTATCATGTAACGGTGTAAGCAGAGACTGGGAGTCCTTCTAGCTGGAACTACAGCCTCAAGAATTCCTAACAGGGGAGGGAGCTGGCAAATTTAGCAGACTAAATCCATACCAGCAGCTTTAAAATGAAACATATGAAATGGATTAAAAAAAAAAAAAAAAGAAAGAAAGAAAGAAAGAAAAGATGTTAGCATAAACCAAAAGCTCAGGGGATAAGGAGATAAGGAGTAGCATGGGAAAGAAAAACTTCGCCACTTTCCCATACATGCCAACAGCCTGGTTATTTTTAAGCAAAAAATGTTACTCTCTTTCTGTCCTGCCCATTCCAAAAATGTTCAAGTGGCTCAGGACATTTTAACATAGTTAAGGGAATTTTTCTGCCAGCTGTGTTCAGATGCTGGCATGTAGATCTACAGAAAAATTACATTCAACGTCATGATTTTGTATATTAGTAACGTGGCTACTTTCACTGTCCTGCCAAGTAAGCTGCATTCTCACCTGTTTTCTACTGAATGTACAGGTATCTATGGAAGCTCTTTAGACAGAATTATTGGGTTTTTTCGTCGTCAAACAAGTTAGTGTTGATGGATGCTATACAAACTGTTCGCATCAAAAAACGAATGCTAGTGTATATAGGTGTACGTAATGTACCAAAACCACATTTGGATGAAACCAGGACAAATTAGAACCGATAAGACCACCCTACAGGATGTCCAGAACATTTGGTTTTCTTGGACTGTGGGTAGCTTATATTATTTCTTCACTTTTGAAGAGTCACTTTTTTGGTAAAATTATGGAGTTCACATTACAGTTCAGACTGTCCCCCATAACAAGCTCCCATCTACAGGCAAATGTTTCTGTAGAACTAGTTACGGCTCCAGCGGGAATTAAGGAGAAGAAAGCTGAAAAGAGAAGAGAAGCAATTCAATAATGAGCACTTTCCTTTCTTCTACTTGAGCAGTAGCTGAGATGCTTACCAGCCAGAAGTGAGATAAAGCAGCTGTCAAACAAGAGTACTGGGATTTGAAACTTCCAGTACAGCTAGATAGTTCTAGTAATAATTACATCAAGCTAGCAAGAAAGGCCTCATGTAGCTCCATTTTTATTATTTGCTACGGTAATTTTTAAGACAGATCTAAGGATGGACTGACAGGTGAAGAGAAATTAAAGGGCGAGGGGCAGGTTTTACAAATCTTAATCAACCCCTTTCTCTCCAGTCCACTCAGCAGAACTGGCTCCAAAACAGAAGCACGCATGTAGGCAAACTAAGGGCTTTGTAACCTGGGAACATGAAAGGTTACAACAGGGAATGGCACAGTTCACAAATGCACATAAGACAGACATAGATCTGCAGAAATTTCACATAATCTCTAATTTGCAGCACACTAGACAGATCTAGAAATATACCACAAGATGCTCTGACGTTAGTATAAATATTCCAGGATCCTTTATGGTTTTGAATTAAGGACCTGCTTCAGAATAAACAACTATACAAATGACCTTGCATTCTGCAGATACCACCTCAATATCACATCATCTCAATACAAATTTGATACACTTTCACTTTAAAATAACTGAACTTTTTAGGCAATCAGAAGATGCTCTTTTCTTCTCAGGCAGCCTTGATACACTTGACATAAATAAGCATGCTGCTTAGCTGAATTCTTGGTCACTCAAAGAAGGTTAACGATGTGGGAAGCATAATCACCACTGTGGAACCAACTAATAGGAAAACACCAAAGCCAAGTCAGACAGACAGAAAAATAGATGGTAACAGGTCTATGGTGTTTGTCACGTGAGATCAAGCCAGAATTAACAACTGCCAGTTAGTTCTGATCAAAATGCCTGTTTAATGATTTTTTTTCCTCTCCTCTCTTGCTGTTGACATCTAATTCACACTGCTTAGAAGGCCTTTCAAGGCATAACCTCCACCCAGTTGCACTAGCACACAAAGAATGCTTTATTCACTGAGATGCAACTTACCCAAATAGTTGTTGCTCTTTGACATCTCAGTAATGTTGATTTTAGTAGCTCCTTCAGGAATTTCCACTATCTTGTGGTAGCCAAGATTTGTTAGCGTGTGTTTGAAAACTCCAGACACAACCTTGCAAGCAGTGTTGTCCCCTCCACATATTCCACACTTGTCAATCACCTTGTCTGAACCCAGATAGTCGTCACAACCAATGCTCTGCAAAATAAAATAAGATTTCTTTTTCCAACATCTTACAACTGCAGACTTCAGACATAACAACTGAGGACAGTATGACTTTCAGAGAACATTGAATCCTTGAAAAGATTTTGTGAATTAGCATTTCAGCAATTGCTTCCCTTGTTCTTCTGTATGCAAAAAGCAATAAAAAACAGAGGGTTCACAGACTTGGGATTTCAAGTTAGCTGACAGGTTTTTACAGCCTGTTACCAAAAACACAAGAACACACTAAAGAACACTAATGCATTGATCATTGCTGATTACACCCGCCTCAGCTGAAAGAAAAGAATCTCTTAACAACATAGTTCCTTTAGCTGCCAATCAGAAAAGAGGTGAAAAGTTACAATTTTGTTATGATCCAAAATGGGCTTTTTACAAAAGCAGAACTACTTTATATATATAAAGTGTCGTCTTAATCTCCTCTAAAATTGAGCACTGAGCCTATTGTCACCAAAAGAGCTTTCTAAAAAGTCTTTACACTGCATCTAGACAGTTATAGAAGCAATCCTCCTGTTCACTGAGTAGAAAATCTTCAACCCACTCAGTAACAACCACTGGGACAGGATAGTTTAAAAAAAATAAATAATTTAAAATAACGTAAATTAAAGGGCAGAAAAAAATGTTAATGATTTGACACAAAGCAGAAAAAAATCTTTCCAACTTGTTGCACTTCAAAAGTGCACATACTGTAGAGACCATCTCCTCTTCTACAGAAACATTTCTGTTCATTGATCTTGCTGTTTTGCATTTACAGACTTCAAACAACATTTATGATGAATGCATCACCTACCTATATGATTAATTGGCACATTGAAAAAAGAACTTCTCATTCTCATTCAGGTGAGAATGAAATATTACGTGAGCCAGTAGAACAGAAGCCTATCACGTATTTTATGAAATGTAGTAATTTGATGGAAAATATTCAAAATAAATGAGGGAGTACTGTTCTATTATTTCAAGTTGTCAAACATACTTGCAAATTCTTGATGAAAAAATGGCTAATTATTGTTTTATGGTCTTTCCTGGAAGCAAACATCCAAGTAAGAGGGGGAAGAAAAAGAATTTTTTGATACCACCAACTTACAACATAGGGAGTATCTTGAGCCTTGGCATCACTGTATTTCTTTCCTATTCCCAATATTAACGCTTGGCCCTTGCTGCGAAAAATGTTCTAAACTGCAAGCCAGAGTCTGCTTAGTTCCAATATAAATATTTAACACCCAACATCTTTTTAATGACTATCCAAGAAACACAGATAAAACCATCTAACTCTTCACTGCCAGGATCATATGGAGCTTGACAATGATAACTGTTTGTAGTCATGAAGCAAGAGAATGAAGAAGATTCCCAAGCACTCTGTGTTTCACAGTGGTAACCTGATAACTCAAAATCTGTTCCATCCTATCAAATCTCATGTGAGCAGATTGTTGCATGATTTCAAAGAGATTTTGGATTCAAATAGAAACACTTGCTTTAACACCTTGCATTTGCATTGCTTGGCGGAAATCTTAAAATCATGTATGAGTTCAATTTTTGTGTTTTGCCTCAAAATGCCTTTTATTAGTAACAAAGTAATGCATTTTCTTAAACATAGGAATTACAAGTGTCACTACACCAAATCATACAATATGATTTCAGACCTGCTAAAACAATCTGAAGAATGTGAGTGATCTAGGTTTGACAGCTGTGCCCAATGACTGATTAATCTCTGTACTAGTCCTCCTTGAAAGATATTTTGCTGAGAGTATTTACGCTTTCTCTACCACATATTTTTTGGATGGAAATATAGTGGCACTTATCATCAGCCTATGTTATACAGTGACTTTGCAGGAAATTTCCACTGCCAGCAAGTTGTTTTATGGAGGGAGTGCTTTCAAGTATGAGGTGTTATACAATATGAATTGCTAGCATAAATGTTTAATGGTGTTCTCCATCACTACTGAGTCCCACACAGGTTAATACAATTTTCTTCCCCTTAGCAAATGAAAGAAAATAGAGAAAAGTGTGTTTTATTCATTGAGACCATAACGCAGAACTATTGTGGGTCAGTCTGAACAGAACTACTTTTCACAGAAGAAACACAACCAATCAGTACAGATGGGATTCCTTTGTAGGGAATAAATATCAAACCTGTTTTAAATTCACATGTCATTCTTAGTCAAATATTGACTGACATAAAAAACAGCCGTCAATCTTTGGCTGTACTATTTGGAACTCTTCCCATATAGGGTAAAAGGAGCCTGTGTCACAAAAAGTGCCTGTAATGCTTAAATGCTCTTTCACAGAAATGACTGAGAAAGATACAAAGAATGAATTACTTGAGACAAGGACCTAATAATCTGAAACCAGCAACTGACAATGAGGAAAAAGCCACAGAACGACAAGTATATAAATAAGATAAATAATAAGATAATGAGTAAATAGCACAAGATAAATAAGATAATAACTACAATAAATAATAAGATATAAGTGAATGATATATATTATGCAGAGTGCACTCATATGCATTTTACATACCAACAGAACAGGTATTTAGCAACACATTACAATTTTACAAAGAAAATTAGAAATCTTTACTGGGGCATCTACTGAGGCTTCCATGGAAATGATGTGCTTTAAAGAGGAATAGGTTTCAGAGGAAGAGGCCAATTATAACTAATACATTCTAGAAAACCTTGACATTTGCTTAATACTGTTTAGGCAGACATATAAAAATGACTGTGTACTCGTTTCCAGATCCAGCAAGGATATCATAAAGCAAGCCCGTGTCCCATGTGTTTTATGGGAATCTCCCTTTCTAACTGCATAAAGCATACATTTCTAGCACTGACAGGTCATGACATATTGGATCAGACACCTGTTACTGGTCCAGGACTCAATACTTAGGATGTCCTGGGCCTTGGTCCAGAGTAATTTTGGGAAGATGAAAGACACACCTTTCTGGCAAGCTGATTCTGTTTTCTTTCTGCTCTTAAACAGCTGCTCGAAGCTGTGCAGAGATTTGGAATGGCAGTCATCCTTGTAGAACTACACTGGTAAACAGAACTCACCCAAATTAACCAAAAATGTAGAATCCATGCAACTGCACTGAACAGATAATTCAGCATTTTTTTCTTTTTTTTTCCTTCCTGTTTTGACTATAAATTTAAGAAGTACCACCTTGCTGTTTGATTAACATACATGCATATAAAAATATGAACTGACTTCTAACATCTCTCAGGATGTGGTATTCATTACATTTAAGCACATGTATATGCAGCAAACATAAATCCCCTTATCACATTGCCTAATACACTGTGATACATCAGCAAGAAAAAATGATGTTAAGGAAAGAAGTGATAGAAACTGGAATTCACTGTGAGTGTTCCTTCCAATACTTGCTGTGAGAACATGAATAAGTCACTAGATATAAAGATCAGAAGTTTTGCTAGATAAGCAGATAGGTCTGAGATCTCAGATAGTCTCCTTGTACAACTCTGGAAGGTTAAGATGTAAAGTGGGTGCCAAATACATTAACACCCAACTTAACAGCCCAGTACACTCTCACAATGGTGAAAGAAGGTCTCGGTCAATGAAGAATTCACAGTTGTTTTTCATCATGTAATACACATTTAAGGAATCCAAAAGCAGATGTCACTTTTCGAGCCACATCACACACAACATTCCTACTATGAATGTAAAAATATTAGGATTGTGAATATGAGATGAACAAGACGACAAAGGTAAATGCATTCTGCCCACCAAAAAGATTTTGGACAGGACTACTGCAAGCTGTTCCTTGGCTATCAATATGAGGAAGTCTAGAACACATCTGTCCCTTAAAACATTTTCTTGCAAAGTATTGTTTCTTAGAAGAGGTACTTTTGACGTGCACTATCTATACATCTTCTGTATTGCTCAACTATTTTTGCAAAGTGGTTCAAGAAACTCAAGTTACAAGTTAGCACAAAAGACGCTGTTCAAAAATTACAGCCAACTCCATGCCAAAATTAATTTAAATAAAAACCCTTGAGAGAAACAAGGGACAATCTGGATGAAATATTCAGTGGTGGACTTATTAGGGATTTAGGACTATGTATACAATAGAATGGGGCTGGTGCCAGGCATTTGAAAACATGAAGTGCTGATCCTTGAAATGGAAAACAGATGTTACAATTCCAGTACTAAATGATTCCATTAAAAATTGCGATCTATGTGGTAGAGCGGCATAAATAATATAACATGACAATAACTTGCTTCGATCGCTTTAGCTGCATTGTATTATCAGGTAGGAAAGCCACAGTTATGAGTTGTAGTAGATTAACATGATTTACTTCAAAAATCAGTTATATTGACAGGTAGTTAGCTAAAAGTTGTAATACATAAGTAATTTGGAGTCCAGACATCCATGGGGCTAGAAGGCAGAAGATTAAAATGTTTACTAGAAGTCATACTTAAGTATAAAGTCAAAAATTCTAAGAAAAGGGTCAGGGACAGTTACGGATGTACCACAGCTGATCCAGCTGCTAAAGGAATGTTGGGCAGGGTAATGTGAGAAGAGTAATCAAGCAAGGTGCATGGTCTAAAACACTACCCACAGTGGGTAGCAGAAGAATACCTGGCTACTGGTGGTAGACCTGTTTTAACACTTTATATTATCAATAAATCCTAGTTCTACAAATTGCTGAGGCTACTGCTAATGAAGTTTTATATCCTGCTGTCCTGTGAAACAGAGCTTCATGGGAGCCATCACATTTGCTGTTCGGCTTGAGCAATACCATGTCTTCCCCAACTTGGTATCACTGATTTAGCCACCAAAAAACATAGACTCTTTCACCTGCTCTGTGGAATAAATAGAAGTATTGAGATTAACTATTAGCATTGTGGGTGATTTCTGAGGGTTAACTACAAGAGATGATGCCTTTACTTTTAAGTTACTGTTTCTCCTCTCCATGTTCTGAAAAACTTGGTACATGAGTCTTATAGGGTAGTATAATGTAACAGTAATAATGTATAATGTAACAGTATCAGAACTAGTCAATACCTCCTTTCTCAAACTTCTGGTCATCCTTCCAAAGTAGTTCAACATCCTTTGATAGTGAATCCAACAAAAATCATGAAATATCAAGACCACTAAAACTAGTTTTGCTAGGTGATAATATCATTTCAGTATTCTAATTTGCAGTTAAAATATTTACCTTTTTTCCCTTCTATAAAGTATCAAATTATGCAAAAACATATTTTGAATATATTGGGATTTATGCTGTTTAATACCATGTAGCTTCTACAGAGAAGCAGGATTACATCAATTATTAAATATTATACTGACAGGAAATATTTCATAAAAATTACTGGATCTAATACTAAGGATTAATTATTTACTGCATTTAAAGAACAGGAAAAGTCAGATCCTCCAAATCTCACATTAGCTGTTTTGAGTCTCTTTGCCTTGTAAGTATCCAGGTACCTGAGCAGAAACCAGTAAAAATACTCCATGGTTTACATTAGAAAAATACCATGCAAGGGTAAGAATATCTGCATATTGACACAAAACTACCAAAGCAAATGGGTAATCCATGAAGCATTATCAACACATGGAATGATTAATTTTAGCACACATATCCTGTAACATTATTTCGTGTTGAAAATAGAAAGACAGATCTGAAAGAAAAACGACATCCTGTAAGTGTGTCTAGATGCTTCTCTGTTAATACTTAGCTCTCCACTTGCTGTTACCTAGTTTCATTTGTACTGTTAGCGGCTATAAAATGAAATAGGTTCATCTTCATAATATATTATTTAAATATGAAAAGAGATACAGAATGGTGATTGCACGGCATACAGAGAATGAGATTCAAGCGTGAACAGAGTAAGAACTATTCTTATGCAGTCTGCCGCTTAAGACAGAGAATACATAGTCATTAGATGTATATATTAAGGGCAAGCAAGAAGGAACACAGATTATTTAGTTTACCCAGAAGGTAAAATACTCTACAGACAGTTTTCATAGGTACCTTACAAGGACTTTAAATTAACAAGCAAGGATTAAGTTCCAAAACAGGATACACGACTCTAGAGAAATTCAACACAGAGGGCATGTATTCTCCTAACAGTGACTGCAAGAAATAAAGTAGACGGCCCACATTCTTAAGCCTTTAATAAAGACCATTTAATACAGTATTTTGAAATACTAGATTTGAGAGTTTTGATGTAGGAATACTAGCTGATAAATCATAAAGCTAGTACTATCATATATGTCATCTAGCTGGTATTATCAAATATGTCACCCTTACAGTAACATTATTTTCTTCTTGTCTTTTTTTCTGGAATATCTATGACATGGCGTAAAAAGAATAAATATTGAGGCAGTAACACTACCATTCAAACTCTCCATGAAACTACTCTTGTCAGACTTCACTTAAAACAAGCCATCTACTGAATTAATTCAGAATGATCTGAATTTTTGAGGAGAAGATATTTCCTAGGACTCATTTAGGATTTTGCAAAAATTATATTTAGCTTCTCATTTACATTCAGATAAGGAAGATAGGATGAATGGGTTTTAACTATGTATCTTTTTTAATGAGGTATCACAGATTCTGATCCAAATGTCAGGAGTCTGGCATTTCCAGCATTCATATTGTAAATCTGCATATATTGCACTATAAAGGAACATCACTTTAAACCAAGCCAAGATAAAGCAGCATTCAAGATAGACTGGTACTGAAATAATTATTTTGAACTTCTACCGTTATATGATGCAGAAAAAAACAAAACAAGAGGAAGAAAATGCTTTAAAGGTGACCTGTGAATAGGTAATAACTTCAAGAATATTTGGTAGATGACTTAAACATGGTCTTCTCAGCACACAGCTATTATTTTGCTTTTTGTGCTTCTCAGGTCCATGAGAAGAGCTGAATCTTTTTTTAAGAAATCCTGTGGGTTTTTTTCCAGGTATCTTGTTATTTCTGTAGCTTATTGTGCATTCTTATAATTGCACCTGAGTAATCCATTCCAAGGATGCACACTAACAACTTCGAATAAAACACCAGCACAACAAAAAAAAAGCAAAAGTCATTATGCTCCTCATCCATATAAGCAATAAATGGAAATACATAAAAAGCGTGTGTGTGTCTACACAGTTATACATCTGCCCCAAAATGACCCTTATTCTGTCATATCTGCACTACAGGCCATATAGCCTGGTTTCTTTTCTTCCCAAAGGGCGGAATTGACCCATAATACATCAGCAGTGATACAGGTGATGAATTCTGCAGTTGCAGCTTATGTAGTAGTCATTATTGGTTATTATTGTTGAGGAGATTCTGCCCTACAAACAGCACGGGAACAGTAAATCCAACACGAGTTCAGCATCTGAGAAGATTCTCAGTTGTCTCACTTTTCTGCCCTTCTCCTAGAAATTACTATTTTCCTTTCATTTTCCTAGATGGTCTATAGGATTATTTTCACTAGTACAGAACAAGAAACATGGAGTACCTTATAGCTCTTGGTCTACTGTTACTATATTCTATCAAATGAAGCATGTAGAGAGTAGACTATACGCTGTAATATAACAATTTTCCCACAGAATCATGCTACTAATTACTACTGCACTATCTTCTCAGGTTCTATTGGCTGTGTGGTGCTGTACAACAACAATTTAGTGCTTCACTTGCCACTAGCTTAATTCAGAATTTGTCAGAGAAACTGAACAGTGATCCATAGCAATGTCAGTAGGAACTGCCTCTTCTGAGTTTTCCTCTCTTGGTCTTCCTCTTGAGAAAGACTTCCAAGGTCCCCAGACACATGCCTAACCAAAGTCCATAGAAGAAAATTTTTCTACACTTACCTAATCCCTCCTTTCAAAATAAATTAACTAAACTATGGCATCTCTGAGAACAATGAAGGAGAAAAATAAATGGGGGGGTGGGGGGGTGGAACATCACAAATGTTTTTAAAGTTAGTTTCATTTGGCTTTTCCCTAAGCTCTAAACATTTTCCTGAAGATGTTTATTCAGGTCTACCAAAAAAATGCTCATTCAAGCACAAAGAAATCTTTCCCAAAATCTCTAATAACGCTAAAACTGAAAGTCAGGAAAGATGCCATAATAAGCTAGAAATACAGCAACGATTTAAAAGAAAAAAGGAAAAAGTTAAGATTCTTAGCAGATAAATAAAGGGAATATTAGAGCCACTTATGGTAAAGCTGAAAGGTGATAAAAGCATGTAAACAACAAGACAATTCTTCCATCATTCTTGGTCTTTTCTACCGAATGCTGGAGCCTTAACTTTTTAACTAACCCTGCTCTACATTGTTCATGGTTCTGCTGTTAAGAGAATCATCTTCGACCTTCTTTCATCCCCATTTTAATAAACAGCTTCCTATATTCCAGCCAAATTTCTAAGGTAGTCTGAGCTTTCCTTGCTATGTCAGATATCTTCTCCATATACAGTCTGATGTTTTTACTTCCCAAGCCTTTCAAACAGAAATGGGAAGAAGTTATCTTAATAATTCACTCAGTAATGAAATGGACACAATTGAACTTGCACATTAGAAATTCAGTGTTGCCCCCAGGACACTTAGGTGAGGTAACCGTTTGTACAATAGGTAAAACGGCTTCCCAATAGCTGAGATGCTAACTTAGAGACTTCTTCACTGACCAGGAATATAACTGTATTTTTACAAAAACAGTGCTGCTGTATATTTTTGTACCAGTTTCATTAAAAAACAACTTATCTATAAGAGAAATCCGTTTCCGTTTTGTGACAACATACAAAGCGCTTCATCAGCAAGCCAAGGAAGAGATTTAATGTCCTGGAATTTTCATACTGGTTATGGTCTAAGTATAGCCTGGAGATAAGTAGGAATTTGTGACTGCATGTGCACAAGCAGTGGGAATGGTTGGCAGCTAAATAGCATACAGACAAACCGCATGGTATTTACTGCTAGAATACAGGCTTGAATTTGAGTTGGCTAGAGGGGAAACTCCAGATCCTCAAGAGACACTTTTAAGATAAGCAGTGGATACTTAATATACCTTGAATCTGACAGCACTATCTTTAAGTTATTAAGAAGCAGAAAAGTAACTACATATAATTAGAACCTCTGTATTCCTCTGAATAAAATTTGGTTTTATTCGTGCAAAGCACGGAAATGCCTGAGTCAGGGCTTGCTGTTACAGGCATCATTGTACCTAGGCACTAGAGACAAGACATTCCCCCAAACCCTGTAGAAACATGGCATAGCTGACCCACCCAGCACCATGAGATGTCATAACACCATGTCCCACAGCAGAATACAGCTGCCATAAACACAGGAAACGGCAGGATGTCTGACAAAGAAAACCCTACAACCCACACATACAGATGCAGACTACCAAGCCACCCTCCGAACACCACAGTCCACCATCACTTGCAAGAAAGTCCCAACCAACATAGGGACGATGATTGAGCTGTTCAAGAGCCACAAATTAGTCACCCATGGACACAGGGAGGAGAAGGGGTGAATAAGCAGCCGCCTTTTCAGATTGTTTTTAAATCTGGAAGGATACGATTGCTAGAACAACCTGCAGTCACACTGGAGATCTCTGGGAGAAGCCCAAACTCCTTCCAGACTTAAGCCCCAGACCATGCCTCCATTATACTACTATTTTTACTTGGTTCCTTGTATCCAAACCTAAAGCTGGTATGGACATGTCACTCCACAAGAAAATTGTTTTGCAAGTGGAACCAAGTTAGAAACTCTGTTGATGCAGAAACCAGGAAAAAAGTCTCATTTTCCCTGGCACTGTAGGGACAACACAGCTATGGGAATGTGAGAATAATTTGTTTCTGGTTTGTGCATCAACTGAAAATAACTAGAATCCAACTGTAGAACAATGACCTGTAGGAATGACACTCCAATAGCAGCTTAACTACATTTTTAATGCTTTTCTAATAACTTGTATTTTCTGCTTCTACAAACATACAATGAACAATATAAATTTCTCTATTATAACTTACAGAAAAACATTGACAAATACTTTCTAGGAAGTTCTCCTTGCAGTATTTAAAGTTCAGAATACGCTATATAGAAATCTGCAGGAATCTTCGCAGCTGAAAGAGGCCTTAGGAGGAACAGTCATCTAAGATCCATAGAGCTTCTCCTCTCGGTGCTCTCTTGATCCTGAAAACATATCATCGCATACTTCTGGTATTATTCATTTTGCCACTTTTTACGCTACAAGCAACATCTTGTTTCTCACTGCATTCGGGGGGGCAGGCAGAATTGATTCAATCTTAGCTATTCCTTCTACCATTATCACCTCCCTCCTGTTGTGGCGTGTTGATATACTACTTCCATTCTTGAGAGCACTAACTACTCAACGGTGTTTTTTCCTTTTGGCTGCTAACATATGTTTCATTTCAAATGGACACAGAATACAGGCTGATCTAGTTACCACAGCTTAGTAATGTTTTTGAACATGTACATGGCCATTTGTGTTTACAGAAAATTACTCGAATCCCACCATTCAAATTGACTGCAAATGGTTAGATAGATGGCTGAGGTAAAGGGGAGGAAGACAAAGAGGAAAAAAGTAAAAGAGAGCCCAGACACAGGCTAATTAAACTGCAGTTTCTTCCTTGTCAATGCAATTCTCCTAGTATTTGCTCAACTTAATGTACTGGCGAAGCAAACGCTGTTGGATGTTTTTTGGCTTTGTTTGATTTTAATTTCTCACCTTATATGCTTGAGCAAATAACTGGAACCATTTAAAAGTAATTTACTTTTCCTAAATATACTATTTGTTTCCTTTGTGCATTTTGCTCAAGATGGACAAGGCATTCATTGTCTTGTTAAATCTTCATTTTCATTTCTGGTTAACAGCATTTTGGTATTACTTAGAGATGCTGTAATTTTTTAAACAGACATTATTTGGAAAGCCCACAATAGAGGAAATTAAAATGACTGAATTCAACAACTGTACTTTGCAATGTCCACTATTCCACGATTCTAAGAACATATACTGCAAAGCTTTTATTGCATTGCCATGATTGAATTTTATGTATTCGCTTTGGGAAATATTAGCTTTTCTGTTCTCTCACACCTATAAGCAAATTCTGAGCACCAAGGTTAGTTGGTTTAAACAGAGAGCTCTGCTTTACATATAAGCTCAACACTGAAATGTTGTCATGCAGTATCAGATTCGGAAATTCTACTTCTCTGACCTACCTGATTCAAGAGAGCCCTATGCATTTGCTGAGGCACTCGTTTGCTGGCAGTCAGACTGGCATTCAGAATTTAAAAGCCTTTGGGCAGGAGCATGACAGAAGTAAGAGCTCTTAATAGAAAGAAGTGTATACAGGTAACATAGCATGAACTGCTGACAATTAAAAATTACATGTGCTACTTCATGATATTGTGTGAATTGTTACTATCAAGCCACTTTCACACAAGGACATTTGGGGTTACAACATAAAGAGCTTGTTAAATTACCAGACATCCAGGATTTCACTCCTATGGTATTCCACTGCTGTCTCACTCAGGAGAAGCTGCCAGAAAACACAAGTCTGCTCCATTATACATTTAGAAAGTACTCTACCCTGCACCTTTACAGGAATTCCTTGCTTTTCCTCCTCAGTCCTTAAATGGTTTCTTCTTTCTCCTTCCCATTCAAAAACCATGCAGGGATGAAGTCAGTCACAGGATAAAGCTGCTCAGTTGGTGGTTTATTTTCTCACCAGCAGTCAGCTGCACTCAGTATCCAACTCTCCTTCCTTTGAATATTCCAGACCTCCTCATGATATAACATCTAGGGGATACTGGACCTTCTTTTTTTTAGCTCCCTTGTAGTGCAATTATGCTAAAACATGGTGCATCACCTTCATATAAAATGTCTCATTCAGTGACCGTGGTCTAGACCCTCAGCTGAGTCCATGCAGTGGGTTCTTGAGCCAAGAATACGCAGGGAGCTTTGAAAGGATTAGTAAGAATGTTTTCTTCTGAATCTCTTCTAATCCTCCCACACACACACACATTTAGTAAGCATAGTATACGTGCAGTAAGTGTTCAGATATTCCAAGATGTGTCCAACAATACCTACTTCATGGAGAAACACGTTTGTATTACTTTAGTTACTCTTGATTCAAATCCCACTGAAATCAGTGGAAAGGCTTCCTTTGAAATCAGTGGGAGTTGAGCCTAGGAATTAGCTCTAGTCTCCAGTGAAATGCCATCTACAAAAGATACAAAAGTAAGGATAATATACTGTTCTTGATTCACCAGGAATAAATAGCTTGCTGAAATCACGATGTAGTTCATGGCCCTTTGTAAGTCTGGAAGATTTTCAACTTAAAGTTGTGGGATTCACTGTACCACAAATACAGCATGATTAATGGCCTTTCAGAGCCCTTTCACCTCAGACAATAACTTAGGAGGTCTCCATAGGGACTCTTTGTCTGTATCTATTCTTATAAAGGTCTTGAACTCTGAAGGAATATAATGTTGTTCGTTTTCTGGGTTGGTTTATTTGAGGACTAAACTACTGTTTTATGTATTTATTTATTTATTTATTTTATTTATTTATTTGAGGACTAAACTACTGTTTAGTCCTCAAATTTCATCTTACATTAAACAAACCTCAAGCCCACCAGGACAACTACAAAAAGCTAGATGATACGAAGGAAAAAAATTTGAATGCTATCACCAATAGCCTTTTATACTCAGTGGTTGCTTCACAGATACCTTAATCTCTTTCACACTTTAGCCACTGGAAATGATCATTGCTGTTGTCGCGAGAACCAGATTTGTTTTATCAATCCCAATTTACCTAACAGGTTTACCCACCTCAATGTTAAATTCACACCTGCAAATACTGTTATTGACTTTTTAGCAAAGCATTTAGTATGTCAATATTGTTGTCTATAATACACAACATTTTTTTCCTGTCTGTGACAGAGCCTTCAAGCCAAAGCTATAAATATTTGCCTTTCTGGGAGTACTTTTACACACTAGTTCCCTCACTAAGATCTTGCCTTCAAAACTTTTAAGAATCACACCAGTATTGCTGTCTCAGAGGTTAACTATGCTTTCCTCTGGTAAGTCTGAGATTTCACATGCATTTTTAGTGATGATATCTGTTCCCCCTTCTGTCATCTATTCACAGAACTTGTTTGTAATTTCTGAAACAAAAGTTCGCACATATGCTCCTGAGGCCAAATTGCATACCGACTCCTTTATTTGTTATTTACAACATTCTCTCTCACATAAACAGAACTGTAACTAACTACAGGATTTATCCTCAGGAGTCTCTAAGAACTGATACAAGATTTAAACTAATTTAGCAAACACTACGCCCACCTTTAATAAAGTATGAAATCTGAGCACAAGCTTTGCTGCTTTATCGATCTGTTATTCATCCATCAAATATCCATTTGGGTAAGACAACATCTAGATGTACGTATGTAATCCAGTTTAGCCTTTTGACAAAGAAACTTATGAGAAAGTCATTTTATTAGAGTTCTTTTGATATGAAGACCCATTTTGAATCAATTCCTTCTTCACTGATCCCACAAAAAGGCAGCAAATTTTGTTGGTCCCCAATGCAACACAGAAGATATTGATGTCATTTAATACACAGCCTGGAACACAACTGTGGAAGCTAAGAAAGACTGTCAGTGGGAATGGGAAGAGCTGGGGAATCATGCCCGTCACTGAGACTCAATTCCACTGCAACTGGAAACAGGAAAATTGGGCAAATAATTAGCTTGAATAAGCTCTTGGGAAACTAAACATAAAAGACAACTCACCAGAGAAGCAGAAAGCAAAACCAGAATGTTTTTTGGCTCATTTCACCTTTCCAGTTCTGGGCCTGAAGCTGCTTAGGTTTAGTTCCAGTTAAATCAACATCAGTCTAATATAAGTTGGGTAACATGGTTTGGTTAATCAGCCCACATTGCAAAACATGAGAGAAATGAAAAGATCACATGATGAAAGCAGGCTTACAAAAAGGGGCTTTGGCCAGGAAGGCAGATTGGTTCTTTTTCCTGCTTCCTAAACACAGTGTGAGCACCTCGGAGATTTCAGTGCTGCAGCTGCATCTGGTAGTCAGAGCAGGACTGGCTAGAACTTCTGGCACTGCACTCCCTAGGAAGGTGTCCAGACACACTACAACCAGAGCTTGGCAGCTGCAGGATAAAGCCTCTTTAGCCTGGTTTCCCAGGCTCTGAACTAGACAAAGCTGAGTTTTGTTTATTGCCTGTTTCAGATCTTGTGTACCACTCTTGGGAGGTTAGTGGCCCAGGCTCAAGGCTAACTTTCATAATGCAGCCATCCAGCCTTGAACCACAGAGCTGAGATGCCTCCTGCCCTCCTTTTTCCCAGGAGGTGCTTCTAAGGTCAGGGTCTCACCACTGGTCTCTGTCTGAGCTACGCTGCAGATACACCTGTGCCAGATCTTGTACCACCCTGATTCTGACCTTGGACCTGACCTGCTGACTTCATTTTCTGGCTTGACATAAGATCTAGCTCGTCATTAGGGACTGACCTTGACATCTGGACCATTGGCTGAGTCTGGCAACCATCAGCAGACCTGCCCTACTTGCTCTGGAACTGTGGACATGCCAGTTTTTTGTAAGGCCACTGTCTCCCTGGTTTGCTGTGATTCTCAGCTCCAGGCTCACCTTCTCCTATGGATCAGCATGCCCTTGTTGCTCCTGACACTGTAGATGAGACTGACCAAATTAGTATCTCTTTTTCCTCTGGCTGTCAAACTACCCCACTACTCCAAGTTCCAGTCAAAGGAAAAAGAGATCTCCTGCTTTGAGCAATGCAGTTTGCTTACTGAATAGAAAACAGAAACCCCAAATAAGCAAATTAATATTGCTCTAGATAAGCTAAAACTCTCTGAAGCAAAATAAGCAGAAAATGCACAACTTTATTTTTTTCCCCCTAATCAGGGGGAGCTTGCACTGTGCAGTTGTTACCTACCTTTTACTGTATGCCATGATGTAACACTGCAACCAACAATGGTTCAAAACCTAGACAGTCTTGAAACTCTTAGTAATGTGTGATAAGAAGAAAACAAATGTAGAATATATCTGTTCCTGCATGCTCCTACATTCTTTTTAAAGTTAAGGGGAAACACTGTTTTTTCTTCTTAATCTAGGAATGTTAAAAGATTTGACCAAAAAAAAGATCCTTGAAAGGTTTTAAATCACTAAACAAAAGGCTGTATTATTTAACACTACTGGGAACAAATGCTCAGTCCCCTCTCGAATACGGTGGGGCTATCTGGTGACTGTTAGACGGAATCTAAAGAGAACCTAGAGCTTGGGTAGCTGAGAAAAAGGGAAACTTACTAATTAAAAGACCTGCTTTTCTGCAATTTATAGTCTTTAGTAAAGTTCTACATATCATGTAACAAATTGCCATTTGAACCAGATCTGTGATCCATACAAGCTAACATTCAGGATCTGAGAGTGACCAACAAAGGTATTTCAGCAAGAACTGCAAAAAATCATAAAGTAGTAAGACTCCACAGTAAGACTAGTAGAGTTTGGCTTTACTCACAGCCATTGAAGCCAATGTTCTTTGACTTCAGAGATTTCTTACAGAATACTCATATACTAATTAAGAAGGTAAAGTCTCAGAACATCAATTAACAATACTGAAAAATACAATGAATCATAATCCTCCCATCCCCAAAGAAAATGTAACTAATTTCTGTCACAGAATTTGAAACTAAATTTTACTATCCAACCTCACCAATTTGTGTCCCACAATGAGATACAAGATTAATAATGTTGTCCACAAGGTGGCACTTACAATCCTTGTGAAATCAAAATGTAGAAGGTCCACGCAAAAAAAAAAAAAAAAAAAAAAATTAATTTCATACACCTAAACACAAAGTTTGTATTGCTCTTCTGTTCAAAACCTAAACACAAAGTTTGTATTGCTCTTCTGTTCAAATTAGTCACTACCACATGAGTAACAAGTACTACTGTTTTGTTATCAGCAAAATGTTCTTAAAATTTATCAGTCAATCCAAAGATTTATTTTGGTTTGGGAGGCATTTTAACCTGACATAAAATGTTATTCAAAACTGAAATGAAGTAGAAGCTCTCAAACTGATTTTTCTTGTGTCACCTGCTCTCCTTGTCTGGAGACCAGGTGGACTTCATTTATCAATCATAAATAAATATTTTAATCCAAATCCTGCTGTCTTTCCTCAAAAGGAATCCTCACTGACTTCAAAGTCGACATCAACTGGAAATTTGCCAAGTCACAGGAGTTGGCCTCTTTATGGATTTGACATGGCAAAATTATGTCATTTCCATGGTCTTCACAATCCAAAATTTACTAACAAATTTAAATAACTTTTGGTTTTAAGTGTATCAAACAGAAGTATATATTCTAATTTTTTCCACTCACTTGTATTTTTGTGTAAAATTAAAACATTAGGGAGCACTTGAGAAAATTTTATGTACACAAATCTTTGGGACCAGACGGGATGCAGCCAATGGAGTTGGATGACATCACAGCAAGGTCATGGTGATTGGTGGCAATGCCCAATGACTGGAAAAAGCAAATGCCACATCCATCTTCATTAGGGGCAAGAAGGAGGACCTGAGGCTCAGTTGCAGGTTGGTCACCCTAATCCCAGCCCTCAGAAAGACTGCAGAGCCAATCCTCCTGGAAGTCATTTCCAAGAACATGAAGGACAAAAAAATTATTGGGAACAACCATCATGGATTTACCAAGGTCAAGTCATGCCTGAACAAGCTACTGTCTTCTATGATTAAATGACTAGTTCAGTGGATAAGTAGAGAACAGTGGATGTTTTTTACCTTGACTTTAGCGAGGCCTTCACCATAGTCTCCCACAGTATTCTTAAAGCCAAACTGGAGAAATCCAGACCGGGTAAGTTGACAATACCGTGGGTGGGAAACCAGTTGGATTGCCAGATTTAAAGGATAGTGATCACCGCTCCAAAATCCAGCTGACAGTTACTAGTGGCATCCCTCTGGGAGGCCTACTGGAGTCAAAACTGTTTAACATTTCGTTAAGGATCTGGACAAAAAGACAAGATTGTGTTGTCAACAAACGTACAGATGATACCAAATTGCGGGGAGTAGTCAAGATACTGGAAGCAGGACTGCTACTTAGAGGGACCTTGACAGGCTGGAGAAATGGGCAGACAGGAACCACATGAAGTTCAAATGCAAAGTCCTGCATCTCGGACAGAGTAACTCCATGCACCAGTATGGGCTGGGTGCTCACTGGCTAGGAAGTAGCTCTGCAGACAAGGACCTGGGGGTCCCTGTGGACAACAAGTTGAACATGAGGAAGCAGTGTGCCCTTGCAGCAAAGACAGCAACTGCACTCTGGACTGTACTAGCAAGGGTGTAGCCAGCAGGTCAAGGAAGGTGATTATGCCCTCTATTTGACACTTGAGAAACCACAAATGGAATACCGTGTCCAATTTTGTGCTCCCAGTACAAGGCATTTACTTTAAGAATGTTTTTGAAGAGAAAGCATTAAAAGCTTCTGAATGTGTCAAAGACAAACCCTTCTCTTCCTCTTTTTCCTGTTTTCCTTACCCAAGTCCCTCTGCTACCTTTGCATCCTCCAGAAGAAGAAAAGTGAAAATACCACGAAATGATACAAAGAAATGTGAAAGCACAAAAAAAAAAAGAATGATTATAAAAATAAAACAATACCAGTTATCAACTGTTTCCACTGGACATCTTGTAAGATGATCTGCATCACTTCCTTTTCATATTTTCTTTTCAAAGTTGCACCACCAACTAGCAATGGTTCTTTCTTATCTCTTATTAATTCTAGTTATGTCTCTGTTAGTTTTATGAGACATAGTCATTGTAAAATAGGCAGTAACCTTGATTAAAACTGGCTAGATCTAGACATCTACATTTATACCTTCAAGAATTAAGGTTTCATTTATGCACTAGTATTAAAAGCCATGCCATCTTTAAACTAAAATGAACATAAAGCAAAGATCCTTTTATTCTTTCAATACCAGATTTCTTTTTCTAAAGAAAGCCTTGAGCATCTTTTTTCAGAGCCAAATTTGTATCCTGGACATCTCACAGAAATTAAAAAATTACTTTAAAAGAATACATTCAAAATTTTAAATAGTAAGAAAGGCCAAGGATGTTTGGCAAGAACAGCCCATTGCTCATTTTCTCCAGATGAATATTTATGTCTAAGAACTCCTACTTCTTTTATAACCAAGCAACACCATAAAAATCAAGTCATGGTTTTTTCCCCCTAAATAATGGCTATGTAAGTATGTAGCTGAGAAAGAAAATTATAAACTTTAAAGTACGTCCCTTTATACCACTAGTACCTCTCTATTCACTCCGAACTCCCAGCTTCCAGGAGTTTATATTAATATAAACTCAGCTGCCTTATTTCACTTCAGGTTGTACCCCACAGAAGATCTATACCGCACCCTTCATTTGCATGTGCAACTTAACATTTATGCATTCTGTGTCTAATGGCTCAAATCCACAGCAAGTAGTGGATATACTTTTACAAACCCCTAACACACACAAATTCAAAGAAGTAAATCAGAAAAATGAATGAGAAGCAGTAAGGTTAGTTAATGAAAAAGCAAACCCAAACATTAGAATATCTGACACAGAGTTTCAAGCCCTGTTTGAACAATTTGAATCTTCTAAGTTTCTCACTGTGATTAAAAACATTTGATGCACAATACTGAGGAGAGAATATCAAAAAACAATTTT
This sequence comes from Nipponia nippon, assembly GCF_047370975.1. NCBI lineage: Eukaryota > Metazoa > Chordata > Aves > Pelecaniformes > Threskiornithidae > Nipponia > Nipponia nippon. The sequence goes on along the minus strand of NW_028262413.1, from coordinate 32,747,064 downwards.
GGCATACAAATGATGATCTTTTTTCTCAGATCAGTCACTTCAACCTGGGTAAAAACTGTAGGATAAAATTTAACATAAACGTTAGTAAAATCAGATCTTAACAGAATTCTACACCAGAATGGGTAAAGTACTTAGCTACAACAAAATGGTGCAGCTCTGTCTATGGGGTTCTATGGCAATGCACATCACATGAGTATGTCACGCACTCTAGAAGGTATTAGTTTATCCACAAAGTCATTTATGATATTGGACTGTAGGGGCTAAACAAGTCATTAAATGCTTGCAATATTGTTTTAGTTTGGTGTTTACATTCTCGGCTCCCCTTTTAGAATGTGTACAAGGAAGCTTGGATAAAGAGGGCATCACAAGAGATACTAACTAATAAAGTACCAGTTTCACTAATTTCACTCAGCTGGAACTCACAGAAGTGCTGCTCATTTAATCCTTTCTCTCCAGGCAGGAGGTACATTAGATTAGTAACAAGAAAGCACATATTGCTTTGGCATCTGAAAGCTTTGGCTCCTCATCTTTCAGAATTACAGTTTGCATTAGTGGACTTACATTCCGTTCCCAGACAGCCTGTTTCTGACACTTCCAACCCAACTCTTGTTTCTTGCCTTTGACACATCTCTCTTCTTTCCGCTAGGGAGGACCCTAGGTGTTTGGGGTCTTTTTTTTGCCCCCAAGCTCAAGCAAGGCTGCCTAGAGACTGGCTGGATGGCTCTCTCCTCAACATGTGAAGAAGCCGAGGATAACAATACTGGTTTTCCCTGACTGCTGTTAAAACCTTTGACCTTCATGTATGAACTTACAGATTTAACTCCTACAGTTAGGTGAAGATTATTCCTTTCATTGCTATCTGTCTGTGACCAGTCTTGTATGAGGCATCAATGAAGATTTCATGACTGCTAGAGAGTAATAGCTAGCACATGCCAGTGTATCCCCTCTCCTGGTGGGATTCCCACCAAACGTACACCTCATTTACCAGAGCTATTTGTAAATGAGAAGAATTATACAGATTTCCAGGAACTGCTTTCAGCTTTGCTGATCTCTGAGGGAGCCAAAACATATGTGCTTCATAGCATTCTAATAGAACAGCAAGCAACTTACACCACACAGCCAGCATTTTAAGCATTTTACTGTATGAGGTAGTTAACATGTACAAACAAAAGTGCAAGGTTCAGTGGTGCATGTCCTGCAGTGGAAACAAAATAAACCGAGTGTTCAACAGTGAGGAACCATGCCTATACTTGTAGAGCAAGAGATACCTTCAGAAAAATTCCAAAGCCAGAGCACAACAAAGACAGTATAGCCTGCTTGTCTAACATCTTGCGTGTCTTCAGGATTGCAGCCTAACCCTCATTTGGTTTACAAATGAAAGGAGCTGTGCTGAGAATTTACATTCAACCACAGGATAACAAACAACATTCTAATGGCTCTCATTTGATTTGTGGTTAGCTATAACCATAATTTTTACCCAAACATTTGATCCTACTTTGGCTTTCCAATATTTCCTGCTGTCCACAGACCTAATGCTCACAAATCTTTGATGCTATTTACAGCCCTTCACAAATAAATTGTGGTCACATCCAGATACCACCCACTTAATTAATCACAGATTTTCTACCTGCACAATAGCTGTTTTCATTACCTATCTGTGCTTTATGTTGAACTTCATTTTGTCAGCTAAATTTCCGACAGCAAGAAGAAACAAACTATTTGTTTTTGCAAACCTTCAGTATCCGAATGACATTTATGGTATCTAGATATGCACCAGTTTAATGAAAAAAAAGCTACTCACATAAAGACACATAAAGACTCTTTCAGTAAGACATTTAATGGTTTCTTGCTGGCTAGAGAATTACTTGAGAGAAAAAAGGTTTTATTCTTGTTACAATGGAAAAAGTAAAGCCATCCAGGAAAAGTAATCATGTGAAAAGATGGTCTTAAAGATACCAACTAGTAACAGCTGATAAAAAAAGGATTAAAAATATAAAGCATGCGTCTTTCTCACACTGATACCTCTGACAGTTAGCAAAACAATTTCTCTGACATTGTTTTTGTTCTAAGGAAAGATGCTATTAATGGGACTTGTAGCTCTCCCATACACAGAATCAATTTGAGGTGTATGAAATCAAGCTAATCGCCAGCAATACTGCAGCAATAAAAAGCTGAAATTGAAACAGACCATCGCTGGCTATTGCCTTATCAAAGTAAAGATAGCTATTCAACTTTGAGACCTCTACTTTACAAATACCTTATTACAGAAGTTTGTTACTCAAGTGTTTTGAAGTGTCCGTGTTAGTAGCATTTAAGAGTGAAGGAGATTCAGATGCCTCATCATAATATATACATTCCCCTGGAAACGGTAAAACATACATCAAAGGTGAGTGCAAGGCCTGTAGGCCTTTTTCTTCATTTGATCGCATACAATTCAGTCAGCAGCACTCATTTCTGCCTGGGTTAGAAAAAATCTGTCTTAACCATTCAGGAGCCTCTTGGCACTGAATCCAACCACAAACACATGACCATAATACAGAAGGAGACTAGTTTCACCATGCCTGGACCCTAGGGTCAGCCTGTTCACATACGTATCTGCTGCTAGAGCATTCAGCAGAACATCTAGGGTCCTGGGGCTTCAGTTTTCTGTCTTCATACTTTCAAGTGGATCAAATTGCTGACATTCATTAAGGATGGGAATACTGTGATAGAAAAAACAACTAAAAAGTACCTGAAATTGAAAGCTTGACTATTTTTGTCATCTGAACGTTACATCTGCAACTGGAAGCTCCATATCCAAAAAAGTTCTAATGCTCAAGAGGTACAATAGGTTCAAATGATATATGCATCTCTAGAATGCACTAATTGCTTTTTCACTTCAGAAAACTTAAACCACAAGGATAGTAAAGTTGCTTTAGTCTGAGACCAGACTAAATCTAATCTGAAATAAATATTCCAAATCAGATATAATGAAGCACTCATGTCTGCTTGAATATACTGACCTGCTGCAAATATGGCAAATTACTTGATATCACAGATTCAGCAAGAGTAAGCAAACTTCATGCTTCTATTTATACAACTCAACTGGAAAAGCAGAGAACCATTTCAATATCTAAGGTCAGATACCAACTCCACACATTACAGTTCTTGAAGAAGGGTATCTTGTTTCCTAGAATCTGCACACAAAGATGAAGTGTATGTTTATGATGTGGATCATAAGGCTAAGGCCTTCAAAAACGCAGACAGGGCCTGGATGTACAGATGTACTGAATCCAGTAACAGTGCAGTCTGAAAATTCATGAAACATTTCTTAAAATCTAGCCTAATTTGACCTTGTTGGCAATGACAAGGAACAGTTAAATAAAATAATACAATTTATGTCTTTGATGTTAACTCTATGCCTTCTTAAAAGACCTCTTATCTAAGTGGCTAAAGCAAATGCATAAGTCAGCACCACCCTGATCATATCTCAGTATTATTGTTGGCAAGTAGTACTATGCCCATTTCGGGACTAAATGAAAGGTCTCCACAATTCTCTTCAAAAGCTTGATACTTCAGAAAATAAGTGTAAAACACAACATAACCCACCCAAAGGTATGGCTATTTCCCCAATATAACATATCTACTCCTTGCTGTCCTCAAACAATTGCATTTTAAGTTTTCTCCTGAACTCTTACAATACCTACCATTATTACGTTCTGGTTCATGAACATCATAAAAAGCGTAAAGAAAAAGCAATAATATTTGAAGACAACATCAGGAAGAGAGCTGAAGAACACAAATAATCTCAGCTACGACCTAAGTTTAAAATAGCCCCCTGAGCATTACAGGCAAACATTCGCCTCTACCCACACAGCAGTGAGAGTCTCTGCTTCCACAGTAACTATTTAATTGTTTGAAGAACAGTTCTATGCCATGATGACCTCTATGATGCTGTTTTTATCCTGCCATGTAGGAACAGGCAATGGAAAAATGAACTGGTAGACTTTCCATTTGAATGATGGAAAAATACACTAAGTTCCTTCTGAAAAATCAGAAGTGGCAGAGCAGCCACTCCACAATGCAGCAGATGTCTCCAGTTACAGCCCGGAGTGGAATCCTCCATTCAATACAATTCTATTTTCTCCATCCTTGGTGCTGAACAGCTATATCAATCATATCATATCATATCATATCATCCCAATTAGCATCCATTTAAACAACATGGGTGATTTTGCACAAATTCAAATGCTTTCTCTTTTTGAAGAAACTATATACTACACAGAGCTGCAACAGAGATACTTGTAAAGAAATCTTTCAAACTTACAGGTTCAAGTTTTCTACTTTTTAGTAATCAGACAAACAAAATAGATTTTATCCTTGAAAAGCTCTATTTGAGTTTGCAGTCTTGGAATACTAGAATTCTGCCTGTCCTATAGAAAATAACAGCCCTTAAAGCATAAAAAGGGTGAGTAGGGGGGAGTTTATTGCAAATCTCCTGCAAGACAAGTGGAATCTAAACGCTCTGGAGCTTTACATACTCTTATTGACCAGAATTTAGGAAAGCAGGCGGTGCACTCTAGCTCTGTTACATGAGTTAATTACAAAGCCCATTTAATATTGAGCCATCTGGATTTTTGGCTGTACATCAATCCTGTAGGGGAAGGAGATGTGTGAATCCAAAAGGGAGGAGACCACAAGAGCAGAGGATGTGATGGCACAGAACAGCTCCTTCCAAGTGTGTGTCTGCAACACAAGTAGCAGAAATAGGAACACCCATTTCCTATGAATGCAAGCAATACCTGAGAAAACGTATTTCTGGAATACTCCACACAGCTGCAGATCACTTCTCTTTAGGATCTCACGTGGCCCTGAGCATTTGTCAGACTTTTTAGATTTATCTTGAAAGAGACGGTTCTTTGCTCTTCAGCCAGCAAGGACTGGATTTAACTAGTGCTTTTTTCTTAACATGGTGTTATTGTAAGGTTTGTGCCAAAGTACAATGCTGAGATTCAACAAAGCAAACTTGAGAAATATTCCATCTGATAAAAAGAAAAAATGAAATTTACTATTATGTGAAACATAGTCTTTCCAGGAACTGTTTCTTCTTTATGTAAGTTCTTCCTTGATCATCTTGCAACCAAGATGCTACAGGTCTGCAACACATTCCCATGGCTCACATTCTTCACTCATGTTGTTTTACCGTTTCTGGGTTTAAAAGAGTTTAGCCCAAATAACTTCTTGTCTATACAGTATACTAAAACATTGTTTTAAATACAACTGGTTTTTACTGCAGTGGGAAGTTTCCTCTACTACATGATCTTCACCTACTTGTGAGAAATTATTTGCAGAGATGAGTTTCCTTTTTACAACATGATTTTGCGGTAACAGACATGGGATGAAAGAGTAGCAGCATGCCATCCCTACTTGTAGAGCTCGTGTTTGAAGATAGACAGAATACATTTCTGAAAAAATACTTAACTAAAACTATCCATCTTTCTATACCAACAAATATGACATATAAAAATAATAGTAATATAGAATACTGTAATTTTAGACAAAAACCAGCCCTCCTTTTCACTTCTTTTAATAGACTGCTTATATGGGACTAATCAGTTTACATGATTACGCATTTTTCATGTGCAAACACTATCAAATAATGAAAGTAATGTTTTGAGTGACATTTCTGTAGCCAGAAACCAGGGAATTTGATAAAGTCCAGTTCTTAGGATGCTGATTTTCTTCAAACTCGGAGTGGTAGACCAAAATCCCTTTTCTAGGCTCCTAAGCCTATTCAGCCAACAGTGAACCAGTGGCTCACAGAAAATGAAAACTTAAGAATGGTCTTTCTAAAGGTAATGACACTGAACGTGCCAAGTTCCTTTCCTGATTACCTCTGTATATGACTTCATAGGGTTTGCACAGGGATTAGATTTAGAAGCTTGTATTACAAAAGAGTTATTCTTGAAACCTAAGGATTTTTTTTAAGCTGCTGCTTAACTAAGCTGTTTTAAACATCTCAAAGTAGACATGAAAAGGTAAGATATACTAAAATTCACTGGGAAGAGACCTCTTTATCACTAAAAATTTAAAATAACTACTTCCAAACCACAGAATACCTATGTGGAGATAGACAGGTAACACTTGAACTGTCCTGTACAATACAGACTACACACAAATTTTCCACAACTGTTATTAAGTTCTTGAACAACCTTAACCAGAGATGCAAAGTAGTCTGCTGTCCTCACACTCTTCTTCCCTTGTTGGGGTAACTCAAGGGCTGGGAAACATAATCAATACTTGCTTTACGAGTAAAATTTGGACACAAGGAAGAAAATAGCCTCCTGTCAGCGTGTACAAAGCTGTTACAGGAAGGGCCTGATTTGAACAAAAAGACTTTCCTTAGTGATGCAAGAAAAGATAATCCACAGTTAAGCATAGTCAAGGTCTCAATTCCGCTTTGCTTTGTCTCTTTTTTTTACTCATCACCTCGCCAGTGCTCTTCAAAACAAAATAAAACCTGACAGCCAAATTAGACATGGAGCAATAAAATACAGCTTATTAACTCATTCTCACAGGTTTGTCATTCCAGGATGCAATTTGTTATGTTATGAAGGAAATCAACTAAATCCTTGCCTCCTGAACTATATAGAGTATTATTAAGTCTAGAAGATACTGTGAATGGTTTCCACTGACCATATGGTATAGAACTACTTATACTAACAACAATCTTGACACTTTCAACATACAGTTTTTAATTCCGTTCAAAGTTTTTCAACTTTTACTTATATTCTAGCACAGTTTCTTGATATTTGCAGGATCAAGACTCAGGCTCAAGCATAAGCAAAAAGCTGTATCTACTATCTTGACGTATTTCAATGGTGCAAAGTTTCAAATATTTTTATTTCTGTTCATCAGAGAGAAAATGTGCAAAATATCAGTGACAAGGTCCCTGAAAAACTGGAAATGGAGAACTGTATGCATTTCTTTGTTTTGATTGGCATACAAATAAGGAAAAAAATGGGGACTAATGCCTGCCTTGGAATAGTATGTTCAACTTCACCATCGTGTTAATAATGACTTCATTCGTAATTTGCACTAGAAGTTCCTGGTGCTTAGTATTTTCTTGCTAATGTGAAGCTATTCAGGTTAGCAAAGAAGCCTGAGTATGAAGAGCTTCAGAAGAATCTCAAGGCAGTGAATGGTCAGGCCGTTTGAATGACTCGATTCAATGACCAAAATTCTTCAGCTATAGCACAAGAACACAGAAAAATAAGAAAGTCATGTCAAGTCAGATCAAAGGTCCATTATTCAAAGGTATCAACAATGTATGCATAAAAGAGATCCTAAAACCAGGAAAAATATATGCTATTTTGACAGTATATTTTTCCAGCCTGCATTTTTTATTTGAGGCACAAAGACTTCCTAAGTCAGATATAATGTGTTTCATATCATTTAGTAGTCTGTTATTGAATATGCTTAGCTTCCTTCGTAAATTTTAGCAGCCCTGATTCCTATGTCAGTGAGTTCCACTGTTTAACTACATGCCATATAATTTTATTTTGAGACTAACACTAGGTAATTTCTGCCAATGCCTTGTATTTCTTGTCTTGAGAAAGACAATGACAATCATTTCCTCTTCACATTCTCCATGAACTCTCAAGTCTTACGGACTTCACTCAGTCATTGTCACCCAAGTTATCTTTTTTCCAGACTGAAACGTGCAGCCTATCGAATCGCTGCTCATGCTGTTCCATTTCCTTGTCATCACCGTTGGCTTAACTGCACCTACTGTAGTTCTAAACAATCCTATTTGAGATGGGGAGGCCCACACATTTGATATGCACATGCACCATGTGTATGTTTGTCTGTCTGTACATACTTATATACAGAAGCACACACAGAACAACCGATTCTGTTTTCCATTGCTTTCCTAATTCCTAACTTCTGATTTGCCTTTTTACTATTTTACAGTGAGCTGACATTTTCATAAAACCATCTGTGTAAGTCCGAATGTTTTTTCTGAATGGCAGACTAGTTTACTATCATTATGTTTTTTTTTAATTGGGGATATCTTTTCTTCTGTGGATGACTTGCCTTTTACTGTGCTGAACAGTATAAGCCTAAGCCAAGACACAGTGATAAAAATAAATATTTTCTTCCATTAAGAAACCTTAGAACCATATCTTCTCATGCTTGGGGTTTATCTCTTAACCAGGTACTTATCTATGGTATGATCTTTCTTCTTACCCCATCACAAATTCATTTCTTTAAGGGCCTTTATTGAGGGAACTTGCACAGAAGCTGTGGAAATCCAAATAGGATCTTCCTTGTCCCATTATGTTGATATACCCCTTGAAAGAGCTTAAATAGATCACATGAGCTTGATTCTCCTTTAAAAAGTAAAGCAAGCAGCTACATTCATTACATGTGAAGTGAGATTCTCGAGCACAAGGTCATATGAAGTACAAATTATGACATAGCATTTGTTTATATATGAGAGGATTACTAACACTTGAAAATAGTTTCTAAACATTAGAGATTTGAGAAAATTCACATTTATATTTGAATTAAAAGATTTTTTGTTTTTCCTAGTCTGTTTGTTTCAACAGACTAGTTCTCTTCCTCTTCCAATCTCATTCTTCGAATATATCTTTAGTGCTTATGCAGAAGGCTGTTACATCTAATAGTTTTTTAAAATCTAATTGTTTTTAAGATATGCTTTTAGGAATGTACATTTTTCAAAGTTCAATCCTGTTTTAAACATCATTATCTCTGTGCAGACAGAGCCACAACCACACTCGCAGTGTTTTCTCAGGGTGGAACTCATTAAAGGTTTGGTTAATTTTGGCATGGTAAGCAAAAGTCCGATATACCTGCATATGAATGCAACTGTCCCGCTTTCACAATTGATCCAATTATTTACGGGGTCAGCCCACTGCTGTCCCTCATAGTGTTCTTACTATATTGTTTGCTCTAAAATATTTTTCGAAGGTAATTGCCTCTGCTACTACCTTTCTTCAAATCACTTATGAGTGCTTGATCTCAAACACCGTTTCTCTGTTTCAGAAGAATATTTTTCAACATCTTTTTTCTTCTGTCTTGGATATCTTGACAGGTCAAAAGAGATATGAAAACTGCAGGCAGTTTTACAAGGCGAGATCTTTCCCCAGAGCATCATCCATTTGGAATGCTCTGTAAAAGTCACTGCCACAGCATTTGGATTTTTTTCTGATTTTTGACATAGCTGATTTATCTCTTTTCCCAGAGCACTCAGGTTCAAAGAGATGCATTTAGGCTCATGCAGTTCTTCGAACAATTTTTGTGCTATAGGAAAGATAAACAATAACCAATTTTTGAGCTATAGAATTCCATTCAACTTCTATATTCCAGTTGTAAATGCTGAAGAATGCACAAGCTGCAGCACACAGTAACAGGCTATGCCTGAATGAGAGACAAGATTTGAAATTATAATGGACAATTTGAGATTACAAATGCAACCTCAAATTTTATCTCCTTTGGTTTTCCTTTGGTTGTTAGTGAAAAGCTGAGAATCAACCTAGGTAAATCAAGGGCATCTGAGAACTACTGAGAATCTCCTTAGTGCGGACTCCACAGCTGTTCAAATACTCAAATCTGAGTTTAAGTTTTGTTATGTCAAACATCATCTGAATTTCAAACACAAAGATACGTTCTCATAAAACAGGAAAACAATTAGAAGGAATGTAACACTGTGTCTCCTAGATTACTAGAAAATGGATATATATGCAACAAAGGTCAGATTTCAGGAATTTGACTTTTGTTTCTTACTGCCCATGGTCACCACATAGTCACCATGTATTTGCTATACACCTTGTATCCCCATCACTACTTTAACACAAATCCTGCCACTAGGATACAGGAACCGTCCACAAATGACACTTGTTTGTAAACACATTATATGAGATGGGGTTCGCACCATGAGTACCTACAACCGCACCATGGCCACTGGCCTACTGCTGGAGCTACATCCAGACTGCACAAGGCATTCAGGCAAGGAAGTCATCAATTTATTCAGTCACTGCAGTTTTGTCTGCACGTATTTATACTAGAGAATATATGCAAAAGAAGGATCGAAGTTTGAGCCGGGTTATCTTCCCAGAGAGGTACATATATTACACAAGAGTAGACAGAGAGGACTGTCTGTGTTTTTAACACTATGAAATGTACTCTGAGTCGCATCTAGCATCTGTCAGCTCTCAGTCCTTACATTTCCCCAGCTCCAAAGATGATTGCTGATGATTCTGTGTCTTTTAGGCATTTCTGTTTCCTGGACTGATATAGTGCAGAGAGAAAAGGAATGAGCTTTGAGTAGTCATCTAAACATGGATCAGGTATTTGGATTTTTTCAGCAAAGATGAGTTAGAGGACAGAATATAAAAAAAGTTTTTTCTCCTATTATTTGAGAAACATAACTTTGACAACAGCATTCTTTTACATTTCAAATGCAAAGGTTAAAAAACAGAGATACTACCGTTGTCATTCTGTGCCTCATTGATTCCACATGGAGGGATTCTGTAGCAAGTTTTATGACTAACTAGATGAGCAAGAAGTAAAAACATAATGGAAATGCAGCAGTTAATTTTGTCTACTCGAATCTTGGGTTTTTTAATTTCCACGTGTTTTTTCTCATGATACCAAAAAGGGTCGCTTTTTTGTTATACTATGTAGACACTCCCTCTCCTCCCCAAACCTGCAAAGCAACAGGTCTCAGTGAAGAATTATTTTATATACAATTTTCAAATTCAGGAAATGCTTCATTCAACTATTGTGGCAAGGATTATATTCCTCTGGCAGGCAGTCATTGTATTTGTCACCTTCCCACTATTCAAAAATATCTGGAGGCCATTTATCTTGACGTTGGAATCAAATCAGTAACGCCTTCAATTGGAGTAAAAAAAATATTGTAAGAACAAAAAATTAAAGATGTAAGACTTATCCACATTACCTCAGCATTACTCTCCTACATGTATAATCTGTTACCATCAGTACATACATAGGTCACAGTTCTAAGAAGCCTGTACAATGAAATGGTGGTTTTCCTTCTATGTGTAAACCATAAATCTCTGAATAAATGAGATATCAAGTTGCATCCTTCCCTTCCTCCTTCCCTTTCTTTTTCAGGTTATCAGCAGGAGGTTTTGCAGACCACATCCTAAAAATAAAAGCTGAAGAAAATTAATGGAAAGCACTGGTCCTTGGTCGGATCCACATTACATTCCAAGTTGTATCTGTGCAAGTTTTATGGTTGTGGTGCAGAAATATGACCTTAGAAAACCTCTGAAGGACCATGGCAGAAGAGAGACTGTTGTCTGCATAGATTCTACCCATAGAAAAAAGTGCTTTTCTGGTTTTCTAATAAAAACATGTTAGGAAAGGCTTTCTAATCAAAACACAACTGAAGATTGTTCTACAGAGAAACTAGTCTCTGTATAGGTTTCTTTTATTGCCAAAGGTCATATATGTAAATAAATTCTACTCTAACCACAATACGGTATTAACAGTGCTGTGCTGCTAGGTTGCCACCAGCTTCATATTAAGTGTCAATGGCATGAAAACTGCCACACATTCACTCTATCAAGTGCACTTAATTACGTACTGGAAAAGTGCAGAGAGAGTAACAAGAATTTGCATATGTGTATATATATTATAACGAAATACATCTGCATATTCAGCCTAACACATTAAGGACACGTTCACATTCTTTCCATTATCAATTATCTTAGAAAATGCAACGTGTGTATTCATAAATACCCATGTCCAAGGCAAATGATCCTATCAAGATTTGTTTTAAATTCCATTTCCTAGACTAATCAAAGCTAGCTCGTTGTTGGAAAAACTTCATTATACGTACTCATTTTTTTTTTAATTTAGAAACACTACATGTGAGGCAGTGCATGTGACCCTACGCACCTTCTATTAATACTAAAGATTTCTACAGCTGTGACTGTCAAGATAAAAAAAAAAACCACAATGTTGTTGACGTTCAGATGAGATGGGCCTGAATTTTACTGTGTAAGCTCATACTTAGTTTTTCTTTTATTTAAGTATTTATTGCAGTCTATGTTATAACAGTGTTGATTCCTCAGGATTCAGTACCGTCCACTCCACTGATAAGCAGAGATAAATGAATGCCAGAAGTCTCTCAGAGCAGCAGAATTTGGATTAAAAATAAAATGCCTAGAGGCAAAGCAAAGCATAGTCATTGCTGACCTGCTTCAATCTTCTCTTCTACTGAAGAACAAAATAAAAGTTAAACTAACATAATCTGTTAAAAAAGTTAAACTAACATAATCTGTTAAAAAAGCAAATTTCCAGTTTTAACAGGTAACAATTTGGTTACCTCATCCAAATTCTCAGTGGATTGTAGAAACCTAAAATCCCTGAGGCAGATACTACACTGCACACAGTTTATAGACAGGTAAACTGAGGACAAAGGAATTACATAACTAGTTTCAGCCATTATTAGCCTTACAACTCTTGTGACCTGGTGTAACATACAGAGAATCCAACTCTTACAAGCTCTTTTTTATGGGAAAGAAATGCATGCAAACTTCTGCAGAATCCAATTCATAGTTAAGTACCACTGCATGCCAACACTGCTCCCCAGAATACATAAACCTCAGCTTGCTAAGCCACTCAGACTTCTCAACTGTCTTTGTTCTGTAACAGGAGTTTTCCAAGTTTACCTGCTTCATATGCATAAATAACTGTCCCTATGGGTATAGTGTATTTAACAAATACTTGCATGTTTTGCAATTTCAAAGTTAAAAGAAAGAAATATTTAATATTTTCTGAAAAATAACAGACCTAAAGTGGTCTAAGGCTAAATAAAAGTGGCCTAGTGTACTACTGTAAACTTCTGTCTCTTCCATACTCCTTAATAATACAGAAGTCAAGAACAGAGACTGTGTGAGCTACCCTTGAGATGGGGGAAGTTAGATTCACCGTCTTTCTAATAATTCCCAATGTGAAAAGGACTCTGGCCATTGCCAGTAGACTAGTCCCAACTGGCTTTATACTAGGGTTATGTTTATTCAAGTGTTCTCCTTTATGAAGGAAAAACTTGGCTTTATTTCAAGGTAAAGAAAAAAACCTCCAAGCAGCAAAATATTTTAAGGACAGATGTCTGATCTTGAAACAGCAGCTAACATAGCCAGACTATATCTGTGCAATAAACACTTACTCATCAGCCCTCCCTTTCAACTGCATGTATTTCTTTTTATCCACTATGTTGCTCACAAGAAAGTAGCACAGAAAACAGTGTTCCCTATTATCTCCCAGGACAGCTTTAATTAATTCCTTTTATTCTAATAAAATTTGAAATTCTATAACAAGTGTTGTGGGGGTTTTTTTTCCCCCTCTGGGCACTTAATTATGCCTATTACACCTGGAACTGTGCTACTGAGAACTATGAGGTGCATGGCCCAAACAGCAGCAACACCCAGGAACTCAAGGCATAGCGGATCTCCTATGAACCCAACTACCGCTTTGACCTTTCTTCACCCTGCTATGCTCACTGCTGCTCCGCTTAAGTCTTTACTTCCTCTCCACCCTGGTGTAGCCACTTTTGAGACTACCTGCACTGATGCAATTTCATCCCCAGCAATCTTTCAAGTTACAATGTAGCTAAAAAAAAAAAAAAAAAAAAAAAAATAAAGGCAGAGCTGGTAACTATAGTAATGGCTAATATTTTCAAATGCTTTCCAATAATATCCCTGTTGCTTTTAGATGGTTATAGCTCGGCCAAAACTGAACAACCCACACTGAGAATTTCCTTGCCAGGTACTTGAAACAAGCTGAACATTTCTTTTCAAAGAAAATAAACAGTAAAAATAATTTCTTTTTTTTCCGAAAACTGGGATTACATGAAATATTGTGTTTTGTAAATATTTTTAGAAAGAACTTATAACTGGTTTACTCAGGAATTCTTGTACTTTTCTTTTTTAAGATCAGGGGCTCAAAACTGGCAAGGAGGCTGAGAAAGTATCAAGGATGTGCTCTTTTCTCTTCTTATGAAATGATGTCCATGTCTAGTCAAGATTTACACCCCTGAGTATCACCATGCCATCTAGTCAACACAGACTTGTTAAGAATTAGGCAGCATAACACTAAAAAAATACCCCTCCCATACCGTGCATGCTCCAGAGTTTCAAGTGAGTTCAAGACTTTGCCTGCAATTGCTACCATCATGAAGGAAAGTGCATGAAAACAGCCTGCTGTCACTGAAGCAGTACAAGCAGCTCAGAAACAGTGTATTTTACTGTACATGACCAAGGAAGAGACAGTCAGTGGGTGGTAAGGACAAAAAGAGAAGCTGGAGCACAACTTACAAGAAGCATATTCTCCCAGCACCAGGACAAAAGAGGAGAAGGCAAGTAGTTTACAGCCAGGACCTGCAGAAACTGTAGCAAAGAATCCCGAGTCTCAACACTTTAGCTGTTCAGCAAACAGCTGATATCCAGTGGCTGTTTATCTAATGACTTTTATATGCTTGCTGGCCTCTGTGAGAGTCAAGGTGATTCCATGATGGAATCTCTGGGGGGAGCAGGGTTTTGCAGCTTTCCTTCTTTAAAAAACAAAGCAAGTTCATATGACTGTTCCAAACACAGGAAAATGACAACATTAAAGTATATCTTTCAATATGCTCTCAAACTCTCTTTATCCCCGCCTCCCCAAACTCTGCATTAATTCCCAAGGTCAGACTTCAAGAGCTAGAGGTGCTCCAAAACACTGAGGTGCGGAGACGTACCCCAACACTGAACTCATACTAACTAGGTGGGGTGGCACCACCAGCAGCTAAGAAACATTCTTTCTTAGTAAGAAAATGCTACAGATTTTATTGAAAGGTCTGGCTTACCACTTATTTGGTCAGGCATTCAATAAACGCTCTTTCGCCCCAAGGCATGTTGAAAGTGAATAGACAGTACCAAGTCTACGCTTCAGAGCTGGAGTTTCAAATGGGGTAGAGTGCAGGCAGGCAGAACTCTCAGCTTCCTACTTATTTCTCATTCTTGGCTGCTCCAAGCTCACACTCATTTACAACAGGTTTTCATGGTCACCCCTGGACTTGTCTGAAGGCCGCACGGCCATGTTCATGTTACACAACAGCACTAGGCCTATCCCTGTCAGGAGAGGAGGTTTACAGACACCTACTAAGGCCTAACCTCAACCCTTCCCCGAAGAAATACTTCAGCTCTTTAAATACCAGAAAGTCATAAACAGCCCATGGTATGAAGCGGGATCTATTTCACCATGTTTTCAACTTCAGTCTGCCTACATATAATCCAGCATCTCTGTCCTCACTGTGGTTTAATTAAGCCACAACCTGCATTACCAGCCTGCAAAGCCACCCTAATACTCAGGAGCAAGGGACTGAATCCAGCATTCTCCGTGCCCTGAGCTGGAAGTGGTACCTTCCAGACAAGACAAAGTAAATTTTAACAGTACCCCTACCTGCTTTGATGGCACCCCAAAAGACAAGGGATTATCTACCACTGATGTACTGCAACAGCAAGAACTGAGTTGCTTTTTCAAGAAATTCATATTCAACAATGGGAGGTATTTTCCACGCTTGCCTTCTACACTAAAAACTAGAATCTATCATATTTATCATGCTAACAGCAAAGCACATGCATCTTTTTCCCAGCACTTCTGTTCTTAGAATGTACAATCCATCTGTTAGTAAATCAGCTTGGCCTCAGGGATTATGTAATATTCTCACTCACTCGCTGTATGGCACCAATTACACACAATCCCAGTTTCAGTCATATTTTAGTCATTTCAAAATCTCTCACTCCAAACCACCAGCGAACTCACTGATATAATTTAATTATTACACCTTGTTTGTGCCAAGACATGACAGGATTAACCACACAGTCTGCCCATTCTTGATCCCCAGCAAAATCACAAAAACAACTCTTCTAGGGCTCTTACTCTTTAGGCTTATTCTCTCTACTCCAAGTGCCTAATAAAGTACATTATAGGAAGCCAAAGTAACACTACATTTCTATTCAAGGCAGATCTGTATTTAGGCTCTTGCTGGAAATAAATACAAATTTTCCTCTGGCCCTAAACTGAGGATTTTCTTCCACTTAATTCTGCCTTTTAAAAATTTATTACACTGCCAGTGAGTGCTTTTCAAATAGAAAACTGTTGATTTCTTTCACTTAGCTCTATTGTATCTACTGTGGCTTGAAGGCAAAAACATTACTTTGCCAGCTGCTGTGAAGAATCTGAGTCCCACTCCTTTTTCAACCCTGCATGCTTTTCTCCAATCTTTTCTCTCTACTTTATTACTCAAGTATCTGTTTATTCATGATGGCAGGGGGAGAAATGATAAAACACGTGTTGAACTTAGGCTTCTAAATACATTATCTGGGTACTGAACTCAACAGTAATTCTGCTACTTCATTTATTGAAAAAAAAGATTTCTCAATCAGGCAAACTCTGTGGAAAAAATGTATCACTTTTCCATAATATTATTCAGCAACAGCTAATGAGATGTGCGTACCACCTAGCTATATTTCCCAGTGCCTTTGGACTGTGATTTATTGAACTGGTCCTACACAACCAGCAGGCACTCTGACTAACATTTAGGTTGGTATAGCAATTCTAACCATCCAAATACAACCATACAAATGCTCATCACAATATGAACAGTGCAAATTCTCTGACATCCAGCCAGACACCCCAGACAACTGTTCTCCTGTCCAAGACTGTTCTGCTTGCTCTGTCTTCCAGAAGACCACAGCTCGAAAACTCTGGAATAATTTCTATGCTATTCATCAAAATAGAATTAAAATCCATTTTGAGCACAACTACCCATCTAAGCTTTTATGGCACATACAACTGATGAGAGAATTTGGCTTCTGTATCCTGGTCAGATTCTAACTTGCCTACAGCTTCTCTCTGAATTTGAAATAGAATTCAATTCCTTATACATGCTATTTAATTATTATTTTCCTAAACACTTTCCCTAACACCCACCACAATATAATCACTGGCCAACTGTAGAGACACAAGACTACCAGGTATGAAGAACAAAGAGATTTTTGATATGTGAAACCATCCAAAAACCTAGGAAAAGCATTCTCTGTGGTAAAGACCTCTAGGAAGTGGGAATAACAAAGCCTTACTGAAAATAAGTATCTTAGACTAAGGCACATGAGACTTGCACAATCCCAAATAAGAACCCTTCTGCTAAGAAGAAAGAGCACTAAGCTGCATCTCGTATTTTATTATTTTAAATTAGGAGAAATGGAAAATCCAGAAACAACATGGGCTTTACTTACATGAGAGTTAATGTAATTAGCTGAGAATATGGTGGGAACTCCCTTTGCTTAGAAAAGCTTGTTTCAGAAAATGTATTCTATATAAAGAATAGAGGGGGCCTAAATTCCACCCTACATTATTCCTCTGACTGCCAAAGAAATTGTCAGTACCCAAATGCAAAATTAATCCATACTCTGTGCAGTTCTCTAGGATCAGTTCAATAAAAGGAATAATCAGTATTTCAGTCAATGAGATCATGTATTTTCTCTTACAACAGGCAAAACTGAAGAAGTAGGTATGTTGTGCTATGAAGACTTCAAAATTTTGAATGACACTTAATTTTGTAGCCTACTATCTCAAAGCAAAATACTAGCAGACAAATTAGATTATTACATGCCCTCTTCTCCAATGCTTTTTTAATTACAACAAAAATTCTAGTCTAGGTTGAATCAAATTAAATACTAACTACCAACAAATAACTTTAACACAGAAGCATACATATACCACCTCATCCTGGTTATGCCAGTTTAAATGTTGTGCACACATACATGAAATAGAAAGTAAAGCAAATTATCAAAAGGCCAAACTACATAAAACAATATGATCATAGTTACCAATGTACACAACATAAAATATACGGTGACTGCTAATAAAAAGCACCACTTGTCTGTAAGTTATCTCACAGTGTCCCACATATTGCAGGTATTTTATACTGTTCCACATAGGGAAACGCACGAACAATTGTGGAATAGTAAGTGCCAACCTATGTTAATTCCTATATGATAATTGCTAAAACACTGGTTAAGTAGTCAGGTAAGTTGTAGCCAATGGGATACTTACATATACTGACACAAAACAAAACCTTTAGCTTTATGTTTATATTGTCTTTAGGCAACATAAGAAACTCATCCACACACATGTATCATTTCTGATCAGGTGAGATATAATATCTCCACTTTTGCAAGGCTTACATGCTTATCGTACTCTGAATTTCTTAAGAAGCCGACATTCTCCACTGATAAAGGACAAGGCTTGCAAGACAAGATACAGAACTGACCAGCCTCATCATCCTTCCAAGTGTCTGTCACTTTGTTTGCATCTTTATTTTCACTACTGCTTAAAAGTCTACCCGGATAAAAAAGCAAAGTGATAAAGACCAGAATGTTTTTCACTATACAGCTACTTAATGGATAACAAACACATTCTGCTCAGGCCTGCTGAGCTTAACTAGCCAGCCACTTCTCCAGGATTTACCTATCAGACCAAACATTATACAAGTTAACATGGACATGCAGTGGAACACAGGGCAGATGAAAAACAAAAGCCTAAGCAATTTTAGGGAGTTACTGTCTTTAAACATTTTTAAATGTTTGCTTACCAGGACTACTAAGCACTTTTGTATGAAAGAAACATCACTTAAATTCTAGTAAATTTTTTAAAGCCAAAAATTCACCTTAACAAAACATCCCAAAGACTCAACTCCACTGCGAGTTTTGACTACAGTGGAGATCATAGTCTGAATATGGCCCTGAATGAGGTCTCCAGGACTGAGCTAAAACTTAACAAGGTGTGCTACAAATAAGCAGAAGTTAAAAGGAAAGTGTCATAAATGTGTGTATAGCAGCAACAAAAGCTACAATACATCCCAGAAAAATATGCAAAGACATCTGCATTTAAGAGCTAGAAATGTCTTACCCAAATGGATGCCACAAGGCATCTCATACTGATATTTCATAAATAGCTTAATAATTAGTCCTCATAAAAATGAGACTAACTATAGCATCCACCCACATGAATTTATACAACTGCAGAAAAAAACCAAACACCTAATCATTTCCTCATTCCAGTCCTGCAATATGCCCAGACTCACTTGACCCAACAACAACAAAAAAAAACCAACCAAACAAACAAAAAAAGGCAAAATAAACTCTGCTCTTTTCCCTAGCACAAAGCAGTACAAAACAAGTAACTGCAAAAGCAGGTAGTACAGTGTCAACAAAATTTCTGGAAAACTTAGGTTCTTCCAATTAGAAAAATAGCCGAAAGATATACGAAAACAGCCAACAAAATACCAATGGCAAGCAAGGAAAGAACCAGGCAAAAGAACACACTGTTTGATTTCCTATCCGAGGAAGGAGAGAAGGAAGAGAGGTGAATTTCCACCTGGAACAAATCCATAAAATAGTCCAGAGCACAGAATTCTGGCAGCTGTATTTGCTGTTATATTGAATCAATATCCTGATCAAATTTGCCAACACTCATGCAAGCATCTGTTTTCTGCATTCATACCTATGTAAATATTCAAGAAACACAGCTCTCTCCTAGGCAATGGGAGAGCGTACAGCAAAGAGCAGAATTCTCTAACCACAGAAGAACCATAACAGGCAGGGTTTCCCAGCAGCTCTCCGCAAGAGTAAGCGGAGGGAACAAAATTTTCTATTAGCATGCTATCAGCATGCACAGTCTACATGCAGAACCATTCACAACTAACCGTGTCCACCGTTTCACCAGCTGTATTACACAGTAAATTGATCATATGTGCACAAAGCAGCAGAGTGACTGAAAAAGGAAAATTTTCTATGCAACTCATGATACATGAAGCATATGTCATTGAAAAAAATGCATGCAATAATACAACAAAGTATTAAAAAACACATAAACTAGAGATGAAAGAAAATACGAGCAGGAAGGAAGAAAAAAGGAGGGGAAAAAACTAATTCATCAATAAAACCATACCACTATGCAAAGGAAGTAAAGAGCTGCCCTCAGAAATTAACTGAAAGTCAATCAGAAAACTAACTCTTTCATGAGCCCTAAAATTGACCTAAGTCAGCTAGGTGGGTATAAATAAACAAACAGTAGTAAAATGCAACTTATGCTTTCAAAACATTAAAAATTACAATTCCCCACAATCTGGGTCTTTACTCCTACAAGAGTCACCTGAACAAAACAGCCCGCAGGTATAGCTTCTAAGCTGTTTTATTTTACATAACTTTGGAACCGTAAAGTCACAGGATGATGTGCTCACTAGTCCTTAAAAGCATCAGGGAACACTATCAAAACGTGCAATATCTACGTATGCCAAAGTACCTGAAGGGCTACATAAATTGCCGTCACCAAGCCATTGTGAATTTGGTGACAATCATTATTCTAATAGCACCCCAAAGGGACCAGGGGTGGAGATTGTAGTGGAAATACCTTTAAATTGTTGTAACCCATGATCTGAGCTGCATGTTATAGAAATTACTATAGCAGGAACCACCCGAACCAATGGAGGAGAAGCCTTACAAGAAGCAGCACAAGCGCAGCAGTGACCAACCTGAGCTGGCTCTGGTGCCCAGGAACTCCACGCAACACACCACCTCTCCTGTCCTGTGATGTCCACCATAACAGATGGAGCCCAAAGTCATGGACTAAATGAACTCAGTGGATATTTATGGACATTCAAAAGGGGCAGGCCATAGACCAAGGGAATAATATCTGTGTATTGTATCAAAGGATGGGAAGAGGGGTAGTGGTTAATGAGGATGTATTGGATAGTGTGGGAACTCAGCATAATGTAGAAGGTATAGAATAAAGGGTAGAGGATGTATTGGTTTTGGCTGGGGTAGAGTTAATTTTCTTCACAGTAGCTAGTATGGGGCTGTTTTGGATTTGTGCTGGAAACAGTGCTGATAACACAGGGATGCTTTAGTTACTGCTGAGCAGTGCTTACACAGGGTCAAGGCCTTTTCTGCTTCGCACCCCACCCCACCAGTGAGTGGGCTGGGGGTGCACAAGAAGTTGGGAGGGGGCACAGCCAGGACAGCTGACCCCAACTGACCAAAGGGCTATTCCACACCATATGACGTCATGCTCAGCATATAAAGCTGGGGGAAGGAGGAGGAAGGCGGGGATGTTCGGAGCGATGGCGTTTGTCTTCCCAAGTAACCGTTATGCCTGATGGAGCCCTGCTTTCCTGAAGATGGCTGAACGCCTGCCTGCCGATGGAAGTAGTGAATGAATTCCTTATTTTGCTTCGCTTGCGTGCACAGCTTTTGCTTTACCTATTAAACTGTCTTTATTTCAATCCACGAGTTTTCTCACTTTTACTCTTCTGATTCTCTCCCCATCCCACTGTGGGGGGAGTAAGTGAGTGGCTGTGTGGTGCTTAGTTGCCGGCTGGGGTTAAACCACGACACTATGTTAATATCCAGCATGCGTCTGCAGTCATGCAATACGGACAACTCATTGTGTAAGAATAAATATAATTCCACATGAATATCCTAGACTGCATTTGTGTTGCTTACCTCTACACTTAACATCCATATAATTAACAAATTAAATTAAATAGATGAAAAAATTTCCTGATAGTTCAATTTGGATGAAACTCCAGCGTTGTAATAAAAGATAGATAGTACAATGTTGTTTTAACAAAATTTACTGTAGCCAGGAAACTACTTAAACAGCGTAAAGGAATTAAAAGTATGTTGCATAATACTACTACACTGTGTTTCTAGTGATGACAGACTGGCTGTGAAATTAGAAGAGATTGTAAAGACATCAGTGCTAGCTGAGGAAAATCAGTTTTAAGGTAAAGAGATCAATTAAAAGATTAGCAATTAGATCAGCAGAGGATACAATGAGAGAATTTAATAAGCAAGCAAATTGCACAGACTAGTCTCCATTCTGGTGCCAGTTGGTGGTTGGTAAGTGATTCTATTCCTATGGAAAACCTTGAATTATTTTTCATTAGTTGGATTACAGTTATGTGTAGAGAAGGGACTGTAAAAACTCTTACAAAAGCAGTTTCTTGAAATATTCCAAAAGACAGTAAGACATAGAGTGTCTTCATAATATTCTCACAGAGGTAAACCATAACACTGAATGACTGGGTGACATCTTCAAAATGACACAGAAGTCTGTGCAGAGAATTGTACCAAAAATATTAAGATTGGTATGGATGACAACATATATGAGCTCCAGAAGAAACAGCAAAGCAACAGTTTAAAAAAGTGGCCTGTGTTGATAACAAAGGACACCGTTCATTGCAATAAAACTGAGGAACATGATGTTTATGTCAAGACCAGACTCTGGCTAAAGCAGGAGGGCAACGTGGCTACAGCGGGTCACATTTACCGTTCCTTTTCCTGTTGGTGCAACAGGAAGACAGACTGTTTCCATGAAGTTATCCCTAACAAGAAAAAATGGACAATGTGCAGCAACTCTGCTTTGGATTTATGGAGTGAGCTTCTGAGTCAAAAAGTCACTCCTAAATAGCTTTTAGGTTAGAAAAGATCTGTCGAAAACCTAAGTCTTCCTCCTTAAGCAAGAGACAACCTAGAAGACAGAGTGAGGACTGGACAGCCAGCATTCCTTGCCTTCCACATTGCACAGAAGTGATCCCATCCAAACCACTTTGACAGATATGTCTTGGTGTTTCAGAGTATATGTGGGTATGTGAGCGGGAGTGGTAAAATCAACTTGCCTCGAGATTTTACTATAAAAAAACCCCACTTTCTCCTTTGGTAAGATACTGTATAGAGTTTTATCATCTTAATTTCCTACATCTGTACAAACTAAATACAGTTCTACTGTCCATTTCCTGATGCGAACACAATTGTTATTTATGCTAGTTGAGCCCTTTTCTTGAATTACATTTCATCTGTTGATTTAAATTACTTTAAAAAGACTAGTAAAATGAAGTATTAGAGTAAATAATGAAATACCATCATAGCCCTATGTACTCTTTCTGACTTAATGAGGACACGTTCAAAATTCTAGCCAAAAAGAATCTACTTCATGAAGGCAGATGCATACCATTCTTCACTGCTTCAATATTTCTTTCTCAAGTGTTTTTGCCATCTCCCAGTATAAAATGATTTCTTTTCTGGATACAATGAAGACATCGCTTACTACAAGAGCAGATAAAAACAACACAAACATTAATGCTTCTAATGGAAGACAGTAGTTTTCAACAAGAACACTGCTGTAATTTCAGCAAATCTTACAGAGCGGTAATAAAAAAGTAAAAGGAAATCACACGCTTCTCAAAGCAAGCTGGTAGAGAGAAAACTGCAAAATCTTTAATATTACCGCCTCTTTAACCGTGAGCCACTTGTTAAGTTACACCCACATCCTCTTTCAGTATATTCTTTTGAGGAGTGAATGCAGACTAGACTAATCCATCACTGATTCTTGTAGGTAAGAAATAATTCCTGAAACACCCAATTAAGAAGCAGATGACCAATTATTCTTGAATAAAAAAACCCTTCAATATATTTAAACTTCTACTACCTGCTGAATCCTTAGTAAAACCAAGATACAATACTTGGCACATACATGGCAATTTTGCTTACCTCTTACTACCACACAGGTTCATAACGCCTAAGAATCCAGCACCTATTCTAGTTTTCTAGAATGCACATCTCAAAGCAGTTGCAGCTGCCAAAAGATGCAGTACAACTTAACAATTCTCTTTTACGCTATATACTATTTATTGTCAAGTAAAAAGTGAAGTCTGCACTAACATAAAAGTTATTGGGATTGGCTACAAAAGAACAGTTAAAAAGAACTTAATGAGACCATCTACAATTACCAGCATCTCTAACAACTGAATGGATGATACTGGCTCAATGTTTGGTTAACTCTGGTCTGGTTAAATCCTTTACACCAACTGAAGTACTTGACCTACAAATCTGAGTTCCCTTTACTGTGACTGCATGCTTAGTATCTGCTGAAACTTTAAATATAAAGAAAATGAAGCAAGTGGCTTCCATGGCTTAAGCCTGACTAAAGGATGTATTGGTATTGATATTCAAGAGTTTTCTGAAGAAATTGCCTTTGTTATCTGTAAGCCTTTCAATCTCAGCCTCAGTGAAATAAAGGAATGAAAAGAAAAAACAGGATAAATAGTTCACATGCAGGACACCCTTCATCAACTATTCATGAGGCAGCATGGAAGGATCTTCCAGCCTCTGTGAAATCTTACAGCAGTTGCCACAGGTTGTTGCATTTGTAAAGCAGTTAACACTTGACTTCTAAAAAGCAGCAGATAGGAACTCAACTCCAGAGGAGAGCGAATGGTTCTAGAAGACCCAACATTTATACACTGCACATCTGTTTGAACTTTAAACTGAAGAAAGCTGGGGTAAAGATCCTCATGAAGACTCACCATCCTTTACCACCAAAGTGCCACTTGGCAACAAATGAGTCACACTGAAAAATGTTTATGTAAAAGTTATAATCAGGACTCATTTACAAAACTTACTGTTTCACAACAAGCTGCTGACGATTTTCAGTAAGCCCTAAGATCTTAAGATTTGCAGGGTGAGCTCCATAGCAAGCCATATTTTCTTGTTAATTTTGCCCCTAGAAAACCTCTAATCTGTTAGATAACATTTGGAATACTTCTTTCTAGAATTCTAAAACTTTTCCTTATCTTCAATGAAGTTGAAAATCCATTATTATTATCATCAAGCTAGCCATCAGTTCTAAAACAAACCATTTACAGAAAACAGTTTCTCTGGCACTGTTGAAAGATGTTAATCGTTTAACACTGTTAATCGGAGAGAGACTATATATTACTATAACACCAACCACAAGTGTAATTTTAACCCTTAGAGACAATCACTAAATATATGGAATGGTAGACACACAGCAACTTTAAGTAAAGGCTATTTCTTAATGCCAGGCTGGTTCTCCACCCCCCCACCACCCCCTTTTCTTAATCAGTAAGTGTAAGCAAGTACAAATTGAACCATCTGACCACCGGGAGTTAAATTAATTAAAATTTAAAAGAATTAAATTAAAAGTATGCTTCAGCAGTTAAGAATTAGAATGCATTTATGTCCTTAAGTAAATTATCATTCTGATATTAAATCAATCACTACTTCAGTCTTGCCAAAGTATCAGAATACAAAGCATATCACCTACTCTCATTCTACTTATTGCTCAATTCAAAATTTGTTATCTCACATTTCTAAACTCAGTCAGGACTATGTAAGAGTCTTAATTTCACGTCTGTGGATTAACAGATAGTTTTCCAAGACCTGTCCTCTCAACTTGGAGAATGACTGCAAGTCTTATATATTTTGCTTGATTCACCAAGCATCACAAAGTGTTAACCTTGCTTCCTGAACAGTTAACACCCATTCCCAAACCACTTTTGTAAAAAAGCAATGTTTGACTTTCTATTGATTGACTGATGTGCTTGGCCAGATATTCTCATTCTTTATGGATATATAATTAGGCATTTAAGCTAGATTTTACTATTTTGCAATCCAGCTTTTAATCGCATAGGTTATAAATAACTGGTGTGTTACATATAAATGACAACAAGATAATGTAATCACTACTAGTAGGGGTAATTACATGAAACCCTTTTAAAATTTCTTCAAATTTTCTTGTTATTTCACACTGATAAAGCACAGCAGTGCTTGCTGTAATGATAGTTACAATGTGAGGTACTTCTCCTTGATTGGAAAATTCTGCCTGATGGTCTTAAAATTCCCAGACCTTTGCAGGATCAGTCCAGATGAGTTTTTGCCAACGACCCACCTGCTCAAGAAGCGAGGGTGAGCTATGTGGTAGTGGGGACCATTGTACCTGTCAGACTACAAAGACAGCATGCTAGAAAAGAAGATTCCGTATTGCCATGTCAATGCTGAACAAACGGCCGGAAGTGCAAACTAAGGTGAAGCAGAGACGGAAGTTTCCACTACTCGGTGCTCTGTACATGAAGCAGAGCCAAGAGTTTCCATCACTCTGTGCTCTGCAGCATAAGACCAAGTAGATATTCAAGCACACAGTTAACAGGACAGGAGGAAAAGTAATTCTCTGCTCCTCCACTACTGTGAGGAGATCAATGACCAGGAAATTCAAGGAGTTTCTGCAAGGAGCACAGCCTTGCAAAGTAGGATCAGGAAACTTTATAAAGATGACAGAATTTGGCCTATTATGTACTTACCATATTACTTTTAAAATATTTTCTTTCTGAAGAATTTATCCCAGATTGCAACCACCATTTCATATGAAGCTTTAAAGAAGTTGCTACATGATGTTTCCTACAATCCATCTATTAAAAATCTCTATGCACAGATCAGAGTTCAAAGAAATCAGGATGTAAATCTGTTTGCCCATATGTGAAGATTAGTTTCCAAAAGAACGATTTGTATTATTCTGGATACAATGCATACAGTCTCAGTATAAATAAAAGTCATATCATAGAGAGTTTTAGAAACCTGATGCCAGAATTAAGAAAGAGCCTAAATATTCTACTCTCTACCCTAGAGCAAAATCAGCAGCACTTTGAAGTTCTGACACAAAATCTTCAAAGCCTGCCTAACATTAATGAAGAGTTTTGGTTGATGCACGCTGTTTAAAAGGGACTATGAAATCTGTAGGCCTGAATAAACTATCATGGGTTAGGATCCAGCCCTTCCAACCCCTCCCTACAGTCTTGTGTGGCTCCAGACCTTCCTGGCAGACTTCCCTTCTTCCTCCTAGCTTTGGCCACAGGATACACCGCAGGATTTATATCCAGAGGCAGGGTTTCAGGATGCCAGGGTTCAGCATGAGGTCTCATCAACGTTTCCCTGTTCTGTTTCCACATTCCTTTATGTTCTCCAGCGCTATACAGAACACCACAGATTAGAGCTACTGTGGTACCTAATCTAACCACCAACGAAGAGAGGAGATAAACTGCTCCTAGAAAAGCAAACATTCCTGCGCAATTCCTATCAACCACCACGTTGGCTTACAGTAACATTTCAACAGGCCGCATTTATGACATACCCTGCCTCTATGAGCATGAAAGCACAAAAACTAATTTCACATGAAAAATTCCAGGCCTCACATCCTGTTCAGTATTGAACTCATCAAGTCTATTGTACAAATAGCTAAGAAGATGCTAGTGCTACATTTTTGCTATATAAGTACTCCAGGCTTGCTTCTTCAATACCTTGCATTTTGCTTGGACACAGGCACGGGGGAAGAGTGGGTGTAAAACACTAATGTTCTGATTTGTTAATATTTGAAGTTCATTTTGCACTGTGGTGTAAAAACTATATGCTCATCTCAGTACCTGGGCAGTAAACACTGTGATGAGGAGAACTGTTCTAACTGCATTTTACTGGACAAGCTTTTAAAGCAAGTTGTAAGCAGTAAATAATTGTAAGATGGACTTTTTGTATATTTATTGCATTGGGTAAATAAAAGTTTCCTGGACTTGGTTCAAGGTTTTTATATTTGCGGGATAGTTGCCAGTCTTTGTTTTAAACTTAAAGCAAGAGAAAGCAAGCACACTGTTATATTTCACAGAACATCTATTCTGTTACCGCATGACAAAAACACCGACCATACTAATACTTACGCTAATTCATTGAAGAGTATCTCCTTAAACTTGGCAGTAAAGTACAAAGAATTCCAAATGTAATTCTTAACGTCCCCAGTCCCAGACACTGGCAGAGTTTAGAAGCCAGGCTTTCTCAAAAGGAATGCTTTTAACTTCAGCACTAACAGGGCTGAAATTATTGTAGAAAAAAGTGTACTTCCTTTATCCTTCAAACACCCACTGTCTTCTGTGCAATTTAGCCCAAGCTTATAGAAAACTCTATGTTCTAAGTTTGGTGATCCAAATCCTTCAGTCTTTACTTAGGCAGAAGTCCCACTGAAGTCAGTGAAATCAGTGGGAGTTTCGCCTGGGTAAGAACTGCTGGGTTTGGCTCAGAACATACATGGCTCTGTAAGCTAAGGAGAACGTTAGGAGAATGTGAGTGAAAGTCATTGCTGCATGTAAATAGCTCATGTTTCCAGCCATGAAAATCATAAATTACTTTACAATATGCAAATGAGCATCTTAATAATTTCATATTACTTACATGATGTTGTAGAATGCATATGACAAAAGGAATAGAGAAAGGCTTGTGTGACTACTGATAGTCAAGTGACTGCAATGACACTAATTCTGTGTGCAGTTGCAGCTTTTCAGTACAACCTCTTTCTTAGCAATTTGAAAAAAAAATCTGGGACCTAAAATAAAAACTCCACTGAAAAAGACAGGAAATGATTAACTGAACGTGCAGCTCTGCTTAGAGCTGTGGATCTCCTGAGTGGGAAGCTCTGCTTAAAGCCGTGTATTTCATCTTATCTGTGTCCTATTGCAACCCATGGGATACTATTCTTCAGTGTGTCTCATAGCCCCACTAGAAAACTGTGGAGAGTATCTGAGATAAAGAAAGATTTAGGTTCAGAGAAATGCTTCATAGAAAACAAAGCACTCTGTTACTTAATAGGTCGAATAGCACCGTTGTGACATGTCCATCCTGGGTTTTCAGGGCATCTTAGCATGCCTGCACTTGCCTGCATAAGTATATTCTCTCTCACACATATGTACGTGCATTCTGTGTGAATTCAGTTTATGTTCTTAGATTTGGACAGCCCTAAACACCATCAGTATTGTGCAAAAACAGATGTGGGGACTTTAATAATGGTTTAAGAGTGAAAAGTGATTCAAACTGAAGTGAAACAATTAAAAACTTTACAATGAAGCATAAATTTGATTGAACCCATTTTAGCCAAGCTTCGACATTCCACAGAACTACATTCTAAGTATCACGCTTCATTTTTAATTTGCTTCTGCATGTTTCCCTTCCCCCTCCTTTTTAGCTTCTTTTAAGTTTAGATTCAAATTCATAAATAGGTTTCCAAGCCTCATAAAACTCAACTTTTGATAAATTTAAATAACTGAATTTTTTTGCTCACTTCGAGCATGAGACCTTGATAAGACTGCATGACATACCGCTGTCAAAAAATCTAATACCGTAAGTTCTGCCTTTTGATATTTTTTAAGTCCTACTCTTCTGCTCTGCCAGTATGCACACAAAAGAGTTGGATCTGCTACCTGAAATTAACTATCAGAGCCATTTAGGCCTCTCCCTTGCTCCTTGAATGGAGATTTAAGGATTCAGGCTCCACCCAGGCAGCAGAATTTAAGAAGTAATAGGAAACAGATACAAATCTCTTGCACACTACTTTTCCACCTCCCCTCAGTATTCTCTGTTCTGCACCTGTAAGAAACCAAGACAAAGCATTCTCACCTGTGTATCAACCACACACAGTATTTTTCAAAAGACTTACGTAAGCTGCAATACTCTCTACACATGATCTTCAGAGAAATTCACTGGCTTGCTAACTGGTGGAAAGTCCTCAATTCAAACTCAAATCTGAGGAAGTTATATGTAAAGAACTCTGAAAGTTTTAAAAACAACTTTTCCCATATTCAGTACATCTCAAAAGGAAGTTTAAATTTTTCTAATGAACTGATGGAGCCGGATGAACTACACAAATATTTCAATTGTCTCCTCATTCTCACAGAACTGTATGCAGTCTTACTCCACTAGTTACAGAAATAAGATTACTTTGTAAAAAATCTCTCTGTAATGTTTAAGGCCTAAAAACATAAATAATCCATTTATTTATTTATTTATTTATTCTTTTATTCCTCCCCAGCAGGCCTCTTTCCATCTGGGTTCGTAAGAAGACTTTGGGAGACAATCAGATAGGACAAAAGTGGTTGCTGGACTTCAGCAAGAGAAGCCTGTGGAAGACAAGAAGGATTTGCTGCAGAGGAGGGGCCACACAAGCCTGCATTCCAAATATCAAAAAGCTACATTAATGGAAGACTTGCCTACACCAAAATCCTGTATCTCATGATCAGCCAGTGAGTGTCCTCGCCCTCCAAAACCTCAGGGAACAGGGCTACCACCTGATTGCCTTCACTTCCCATGCTATTCCTACTGCAAGTCCTTCATGACTTCCAGGAAGGGAAAAACTCCAGCTTTCCCATCTGAATCAAATTATTGTATCAAAATCTAAACTAAAGAGGGGAAAAATAGATGCAACAGGATGCAAAATAGTATTTCCAGAAAAGTTCATATCTGTAATACAGGCACAGATTCTCATCTTCCTCATACAAAAAGTTGTTTTCAATAAAAACAAATCTGTCTTCTTTGTACCCTTAATATTTTCAAGTAACAGGAACAGAAGGGATTCTCTCCCTCAGGTTTATCTGAAAGAAGCTAACAAACACATTGACGTTCCATTTGGGAAGGAAGCCACGTGTGGTAATCTGTTACGATGCCACTGCTGTACTTGCCTAAAAAAATCTGGGTGAAGGCAGCCAAAAAAAGGGAATTTGTAAAGTCAGATGGCCCTGCAAATGGATTAGCATGCACGGTTACCATGCACAAAAGCAGTGAGGACGGATTTTATCTGGGAGATGGGAAGAAGGTATCAACTTGTGCTGCTTTACAGAGAGTCGGTTTAAACCTCTGTGGCATTTTTCTCCTTTTCTTTTCGTCAAGAGTTCTGAACTATGCTGCAGCAGATGTTACCATTAGTTATGCCTCCACCTGTTTTAAAAGCAGTAGAGGAACTGAACTCTTCACATTGTTGATGCAGACCAGTGCATTTCAGAAGGGACAAAGCTTACAGCAACAGAGAACAAGTCAGAGGACAAATAAGTACTACTACTTTAGCCTTCTACATAACTGGAAACCACTAACTCTTCAGATGAAAAATAGATGCTCTTCTACCAGGTTGCCATGGTAGATCTTAGAAAGACACAGACAGTTTTATGGTCTTATAAGTGTTCTTCACTGAAAGGGAAACTTGGAAGTAATAAAGCATTTTCTTACAACTGAAGCCTGACCGCAACTGCTGCCAATTCAACAGTAAACTGGCTTCAAGTATGTGGAGTCAGATGGTTTCAGCTTCACCACTACAGGGAAACCAACTCTGTAGCCTGGCACAACCGCTATCTGGAAATCTGCCATGATTGTGCATTGAGTTAAGCTCCAGACAGACTGTAAGGGCTGAACTTTAAACCATTTGTATTCTTAACGTACACAAATAAATTTATAGCCGCATAAAAAAAATGTCATGCTTCAGGGATTAACCTCTAATAACCTCTCTTGCTATGTTAACAAAGATATTTAAAATCTGCCTCTCCAAGTTACACAGGACTCAGGTTAATGAAGGCAATTCAAAAAGAAATTTTAGGGCCTCATTATATCTAATAAGGGATTAGTGACACCAGCAATTTTTAAGACCATTTGTGGACACTTTGATGCTGCCCTGTGGCTTGGGACTCCCTCATTTTACCTCAGGATTCACAGATGAAGGTAAGTTTGGCAAGGTGAATAGAACGTTACAGAAGTGAGTGGCATGAAAATAGAAATAATTTTCAGAATGTCATGACATGCAGCTTTCATTGTAGGCATTCTACCATCTAACCATTTAGTGTTAGCCCTGTTTAACAGATGAGAAAAGTAAGGTCAATCAGGTAAAGCAATCTGCCTTAAAATTCATAGAATCATAGAATACCAGGTCGGAAGGGACCTCAAGGATCATCTGGTCCAACCTTTCTAAGATCGTAGTTTTTCTTATGAAGCAGAGTTTGCCAAGGAAGAATAACTATGGCTGAGCAGTATTTACGTGACACTAATGCAGCTACAGGACACTACCAGAAGTTTCCTATTTCTTAAGTCAAGCAAAGGCAATACAAGAAATACATGGCAGAACAGGGACTAGTTAATGGGAAGTTTTAAGATCTGACCAGTTTTAAACACACTGAAAACTTTAATGGCTTACCTATACACTTGAGACAGGCACCACAGTTTTTGGTAACAGGAGATTACGTAGAAGAAAGTAATCATACATTCCCAGTCAGAAAAAGCTGACAGTAGTCTGTCTTACCTCTGTTAGAGAATCCATACAGAAATGATCTGTTCTGAACAGAAACAAGGCCCTACAGAGATGTTCATGACCTTACGTATTTTCTGGGAAATTGTCAAATATTCAGACTACCCAAGTTTTGTAGGTTTATTTCCAAACAAAAGGCATATTCCTAAATTTAACTACTTATCTCAGAACCTTCAAGGACAGAAGGCAAAAAAAAAAAAAAAAAAAAAAAAAAAGGAACAAAGATGGAAATTGTCAGGTTTAGAAGAAAGATCATAACATAAGGTGACCTGCAACAGAAAGTTGGACATGCTTACCCACAAGGACAATTCTAATCCTATATTCCAATATGACTATTGGAATGCTTCTATTTGTTGTCTAGACAAAACAGTAAAAATACTTAAAAGTGAAAAATACCAGGGAGAAAATTTAGTTACATTTTTTAGAGCTTCAAGGACATGAAGTTTAGTTTGACTTCTGACCATAAACTATAAGGTTTCCACAGTTTTTATTTTATCTGAAGTTGTTCAACAAATCCCTAGTAGAAACCATTCCACAGGGTAGATGTAAAAAAGAAAAATAAAGCCAAAAACCAAGAAACACCCAGCCACCCAACTGCTAAAGCAATCCATTCATGCATCTGATAATATTCTACAACTGTTGATGTGACTTCACAAACCGTGGTCTGTTATCTGGGCTTTATGGAGCCTACACATACACAAATACACATTAAGGCTGTAATCCATTAAAAATTGTGTATACTTAATTGAGAAGCAAGATTACATTACATTTTCTATGCAGAAGATGTTATAAAATACAATTGAGTAGTTCATGTTCACTGGTGTCAAGGACACAATAAATACCAATAGCACATCAAGGACATTTTGTCAATAACAACTGACAGAAGCATGAGTGAAAAACAGCTTTTTTGTCTGATTCAGGAATTATTCTTAAAATGGTACGTTCTGATGAAATGTTAAGAGGCCATGAAGAGACTAAATGTTTGCATTTATACATACATCCAAATACATTGGTAAGCACGTGGATAGATTTTTTTTTTAATAGAAACGCAGCTGTTATTCATTTTCTAGAATGACTCTATCTCAATTACAGTTACATTAATTCTTCATGGTTTAAACACCTTCAAACTCAGTAGTCCATCATTTATACACAAAGTTAAAAGCAGACAAAAGGGAGAGATACACAAAAGAAGTGTGCCTCTATGTAAACATCCCCATAGGCAACTAAACAGAAAAACTCCAGCAAAATTATCTGTTTGGAACAAATAAATATGAAATTTCTTACATAAATTAGCTGAGAGAATGTTGTAGGCCTACCTAAATGTCATTGCAGTAATCCACACTTTTAGGGGTTAACTGCATGTTTACACTCCAAATATCTTAAGAATAAAGTAGAATGTGAGCAGTAATTTGAATTAAAACATGACAAAACTTACCAATGTGACAAATATAATAGCTATGATCAGTATTCTGCTTTCATTAGACTTTTATTTACATCTGAATCTTAGTAATAAAAGTGCTTGTTATTAACCAGAACACACGTACAAACATTGTTACATTTAATCCTCTCCATAGTACCTTACCTTTAACAAACAGTACAGAGCTTCATTTGATTGATACTACTAGGACCAACAAATTGTTTTTATTTTTATTTGAAGGATCTGTTTTGAAATAAATGTTAAGGTATGATACCTTATCAAAACAACCATATCTAAACAACACAAATACAAGAAAGTAGTATGTATTGTGGGTCCTGTTACTTTACAGACTACAGTGTCTCCTGCTAAGAGGAATCTCTCACGATTTAGCATTGTAATAATGCATCTGTGGGACAAAAAATTTAGGAAAAAAGGTATCTTTTCAAGTACAAAAAATATGAAGACTTCACTTAATTTTTGGTTTACATATCTATGGATTTCTAAATAGAAGTATACTATTAGCAAATTAAAATGAAAAATTTTGATTCAAGCTTTAAGCACATTTTATAGTGCCCACAGGTATTTATTGCATTGAAGAAAATGTCTCTGCTGTCAGCCTGCTTGCCTATAAAACCATTAACAACAGAAAACTGAAACCAAAATCTGTATGGAGGTAAACTGTACCTAAAAAAACCTGTCATTAGCTGGATAGCTCTCTAAATTTTTACACTCGTTCTCCAGAAGCCCTAAATCTTAAAACAAACAAACAACAAAACCAAAAAGCACCCCTCCTCAACCCCCCCTCCAAAGCTATGGAAGACTTTTTAATCCTTTCACCGTCATCACTATAACCCTCTGAAGCATCCAAGCAATGATGTCTGAGAGCTCTGTAATTATCATACAATGATTTCAGATCGGATTAAAAATTAACTACTTCTTCATATCTGTAAGTTTGACAATTCAGTGAGTGAATAACGTATTAACTGTGTTAATTAGACAAAGGGTTAATATTCTCATAGACCTACACCAAATCGTGGCAAATGTCTCCTTTTTTTTTTTGGGGGGGGGGGGGGGGGGGGGTAGGATGGGGGGGGAGTGGACTGAGGGGCCCCAAGGGATACAAGTATAAAGGAAGTCATTTCATGAAGGCAATACTTTATAATACTAAGATAATGACGCTGAGGAAACTATCGGATAAATCTACGAAAAAGATGCATCTTGTTTATTTCCTTTTTTGGCTTAGGCTTTAATTAATTCTGAAGTATCAGCAATCAACAGCGGATGAGGATCAATTAATGAAAGAACCCTGATTCTTGTATGGACAAGCAGAGTTGCTTCTACCACGGACTCAGTCAATGAATAAAAACCTATCAAAGCAATAAAACTCATTAAGTTTTTTCTTCAGTTATAACTTGGTTAGCTTCTGATATTTTTCATACTGAACTACTGAATTCTGATTAAGTAGTTTTTCTCCCAAGCATAAAATTATGAGTAGCTTTGAGACTTTATTTTTTCTTTGAGGAAGAAAAGAGTTTTTTTAAACAGGAAGAACAGATGCGATGACTTCATTTTTAAACATCACTACAAAGACCCTCTTAACAATGTCTTCATTATTAATCTCAGCACTAGCTGATTGCAAAAAATGTTACTTCCCTGTATCTGCACCAGCAGGAACTCTTGCCCTAATTCATTTTTCATAAATCTCACATGCCTGAAGACGTCATTTACCACAGCATCCAGGTCTCAAGACGCTGCACAAGAAATACACACTTAGAAAGAATCCTTTACAGTCATGCTTGCAAGTCCCACATAATTAACATTATTCCTAACTTCTCCTTAGTTGCCAGTAACACTGTGGCCTTAACGCTGCTGGAAACATGGTTCCATAGCTTTGTGTAGAAACTCCTATCATCTTCAGAAAGTAATGCTCACTATGGTCCTATCTGAGCACCCTATTTCAAGGGAACTTCCACACGCTTGAAGCTGTGAACATGTTCAAGTATTTGCTGAATAGGGCATGTCTCTGATAAAGGGGTACAAAAATTTAAGTGGTATATGGTTTCATTTTCAAGCACAGCAGATGCTGAAAAGTTAGAAATTATGATCTTCACTAGTTACTGTAACTGTCGTGATTACCAAACAAGACTACTACCAGGAAAATGATCACAACACTGACACAATCTTTTCCCTTAAATGTAAACATCCTTTGTACTTAAGACAGATGAAAAAAATTTTAAAAAGGTTAAAAAAAATTCCAAAAAAGGAAAACTGGGATAATCCTGTAATAATTGCTGTAATACCACGAAGTGCTAGGACATAATCACATATTTTTATGTTTCTTAAACACACAACTGGAAAATACTGTGTTTGGTCTTTGACTTGGCCTGGGAACTCAGCTATTACAAGCCCTTTGAAGCCATATGCAAAGACTTCCATCACATGCAGTGTGCACGTAAGATGACAGAAAAACTTACACTAACCACCAATGATGGCACACACAACAGTTCTCTAAGAACATTCACCATTTGGAAAAAAGAAGAACAATAAGGCTGAAGTAACACTTTCCCCCCTCATGCAGTAATACTAATTATATATTCATCCAGCTTACAACCTAACTCTCCGTGAAACTGGTTTCATTAAAGGTCCAGACTGAAACAGAGTTTGATTCTTCCACCCACTAGCAGAAGGTTGTTATCCAGGCAGAGCTGTATGTGATTAATTGGTACAAGGCACATGCCTGGACGCTCCTTGAATTACACACAGACCATTCACCAGTCTCCACCTTTTGACAATGTATTAAAATTAGATTAAAAAAGAAAAAAAAAATCCAAAACTTGTCATGCCACAGTACTTTTATGAATGAAAAAGGGACAGCATTTCTCCTGAAGTTTTAGCAGGAGAGTTTAGCAGTTTAACTAAACTTTACTTTAGTTCTAAAATTGAAAATGGTTTGCACAGAGTTTAGTCAGCTCTTACTATTTTTAGATATGCCCCACATCAGATGTTTTTTTCCTTCCTTATGTTGCAGAATACCACATTTATTTCCAGATCCTCCCAACCAATGCTTTTACAACTCAGCCATTGTACAACGCATATAGGAAAACTTGCATCTAATCAAGGCAGCAGGATTTGGCTAATGACATCTTTCCTAAATCCCGAGTTGCCTAGAATGAAACCCCATTTATGACAGTTTTAAATCATTGACAATTTGGCTTTCATCATCTTCATCTGAGCCAAGACTTCACCTTGACATTCCCAGTGTTGATCCTCTACTTTTTGCTTCCCTGCTATGTCTCCCTAATGAAGTCTCCAATAGTTTTCACAAGGCTGATTGCTTTTGAGGTCATTTCCTTACATTCCTATAGATCCATGGCCAAATCCTCTTAAAGCAAACAATGTTTTAAGCAATAGTGTTCACTTCTTACTTTCTGAAATTTTGCCAAACTGTTTATGATAAAGCAGAAATTTCCTTCTGACTTGAAGCAGAAGTATTAGAATTTTCTAGCAACATCAGTCTGTTATCCAAGAACTACTTATCCTTTACAGGGAGATGTGAAAGTTGTACAAATTTTAACTTGCTTACTAGGTATTCCCCGCTTTCTCTTTAACAGAGAGAAGAGCCCAATCCTGAAACTTGAGTGAGAGCAGTGCTATAGTGCTATAAACATTGAAATTTGTTCTTGCAAGTTCTGAAATGTTTCTCCTTCACTAAAATACAGCTTCACCAGCTCTTTAATGCTTCTTTAGCAGCTGGAAACAGCTGCAGATGTTAACTTTTGATGTCATCTGCTCTCAATCAATTCTTAAAATGAATGGCTGCATATACAGCTGGAGCTACACCAACTGCCATTCTTTCCCAGGACTAATGGACTTCTGTGCATCACGATACTGACTTCTGACAACATGGAAAAACGTATTAGATCTTTCCAAGTAACTCCTACTTTTTCAGTACACTGTATCTTGTCTTGTAAACAGGTATTTACTGATTCTTCTTTCCTAAAATTGCCTTTGGGAAAACCATAAAAGAATGAGACAGTTCTTTTTTCACAAGCAGAATCTACTGCAGCGAGAATGACAAAATAAAAATTAGCCTAATGACTCAATGTATCCACTACTAAAGCAAAAATGATGGACAGACAAAAAACGTGCTTAACAAACAACATTTATTATCACCTTTAAAATAGTGTGGTATTTAGGCAGTTTGTTAGGAGTGAGAACAAAGAAACCAGAACTGTACTTGATAGATTCCTGGCCTGATTCTCACTGAGAGTAATGTTCCTTTAAAGCCTCTCAGTAGTGACACAGCTATGAAGAGAAGTTAGTACACCTAAAAATAAGACTACTAATCTTTCTAATTTCTTCTGAATAAGTTATTATGATTGTTTACCTTTATTTGAACCCAAAGCATGGTTTTACTTAGCTATTAA
Source organism: Nipponia nippon (assembly GCF_047370975.1). NCBI lineage: Eukaryota > Metazoa > Chordata > Aves > Pelecaniformes > Threskiornithidae > Nipponia > Nipponia nippon. The sequence continues at coordinate 32,709,186 of NW_028262413.1, read as the reverse complement.
CAATTTTTATGTGGTTAGAAACTGATTTCTACCATTACAAATAAAGCATCATGATATTAGCTGTCACTCCTTGTATTTCTCACTCTCATATGCCAATGATAAGTGGCTGTCATTCAGAAAGAATAGGCAGGACACAACTCAGTCTACTGCTGATTTGCTTTTACCAGAGATAATCCCCAATAGCCACACTATGACAGCTGGATGCATTAGGTATTTTCTTACTTTCACCATCAGAATGATCTGATAGTGGAGCTGCTTATCATTTTGCTTTGCATTAGCTTTGTTGATTTCCTGGACCATAATAGAACAGCTGAAGAAATACCTCTGCTTCTTATGTTGATCATTCTTAATTACTAGTTTCTTTGGTAATGCGTTGTTCTTCCGGGTGCCATCATATCACCAATAACCAAGCACCTCTACGAACATAACATGTTACGAGTGTTTGGTGTATGCTCTATCAGGCAGCCTGATGATAACATTGAAGAGTTAACCTTGAAATACTAGACCATCACCTGACTACCTGAAAATTTCAAAAGGATGAGATGCAGCCACAGAGCAAATGATGCTGTAATCACTGCATGTCACGAGCAGGGTATGCGTGCGCTATCCTTAACAGCGTGGGGCTACAATGCCCCTATCACTTACCCTCTTCCAGTTCCTCCACAGTACCAAGAAAATCTGTGCCTGATATATAAGCAAATACTTAACAAAATTGTCTTCAGTTCAATAGATTGGCTCAAACAACATAATTCTACCATTTCAGCAAAGAATTTTCCATTTAATGAGGAAATAACAAAAGTCATTTACATAGTTATTCTGTGTCCTTGTGCTTTTCTAGAGGATATTGGCTCATACCTAACATCAAAACAGTTGGTGCCCCTGGCTAGAATACTTCACTATCACCTGCTCATTTGAGCACTAAATAAATCTCAGTTTTCAAGTACTTACAAGCAAGAGTCCAGCACGTGTTTCAAATGCTCTATTCATGTACAGATGTTAATACACCCTCCATACACTGAATGTTATCAAATGTGTTTTTGTTGTTTCTGCAGCAGTTACTTAAAACTCATTTCAAAAGTATACTGAAATTGTTACATTAAGAGAAAGAAGAGAACTTTCCTTAGAGGGGGCAATTTTTTTATGGTAAATCTATTAACTGTTTGGGATTAAAATGCAGCATTTCCATGTGTTTTTTACCATTGCTTCTATAATTTCAACTTCCAAGGAGCAAGGAGGCAATCTTATATTAAAATACTAAGCTTTTGACTGCTGTGTTATCCTTTACCTGCGATGACTTACATATTAGTCAATATCTTTTCAAAAAACAGTTCTAAAAAACCTTTTCAATTTTTGATGAAAGGAGTAGTTTCTAACTGACATATTTTAGCAACATAAGGATTCTTCCTTTAAGTCAAAAATGTTAAAGGATTTATTCCCACCACCATGACATTTTGGGAAAAATCTCACAAGAAAAGGAAGCAAACATTATGCTGCAGTCGAAAAGCAGTTATGGTTGGAAGAATTAATTTATTGACTCCTAATTCACCTCACTCTCCTGCATCTGCCAAATAGGTGGGAGTGGAAATTTGTTAAAAACTTCTGTCTCTTGATAAAACCTTCCTCACAACCCACACACTGGGAAAATAATACCTGTAACCCATGAAGAAACAGATCAACAGCTTCAGGCAATCACATACACAGGCAAACCTTTAATTTAATACTCTCTCTCATGCTCCACTTTCATGTGTCTCATTTAGAAGGGGTCTTTAAAGAGAAGCAATGTAGCTGCTGTCAGTGATATAATTGCTGTGTTGGTGCCTTTGGGTCCTTAAACACACCAGCAGATGATGTTTGATCCCTGCTGTTATCCTTTTGGCAGCAATACGTAGTAAGTGATATGGAAGGAATAATCAAGAAAGCTACAGATCAAATAAGGATAGGGATATGTCTCACACTTACAAGCCCCCTTCTATCCACTGTCTTTCAACCACACAATGAAAATTTGCTTTACGTTCCTGATCACTGCGTAATTCCCTCCAACTCTTGACTCACAGGCTCTGAGCCCCAGCTCAGTGAGTACTGCTAGTAATCCATCTACAGCAGTCTACCTGCAGGAAAGCTTGTAGCAAAATTACAGTCTTTAACAGCAGGGCATTTGTTCAGTTACTTAGCACAGTCTCTTCTGTGTGCCAGGTCCCATTTCCAGAATGGCCCTGGTGGTAAGAGGCTGGGTAATTCTATTAATCAACTACTTTCCTTAAAAAGTGTACATCATCCACATGCAAACATAACAGGGCTGTACATAAAACGAAAGATAATCTCAGACTGGGGCGGGGGGGGAGGGGCGAGGGGGAGTGTTTTAAGAAGTGATATTACTTAAAGGCAATCACCAGGAGTTTACAAGAACTTCCATTCTTTTAATTAAACATTTTATGAGTCTTGGAACACATTCCTGTGCCCTATTATACATCAGAGCACTTAAAAAAATTCAGAGTCTTATAACATTACCATAAAGAGACAGGAAAACCAAAGAAGTCTTCTTTAGAAGAAAGACCTATTTATACAATGACTTATGATTTAAGAACAATTACAGGGACTTACTTTACTTACTAGATTTTATTCCCCCCTTTTCTGTTGTTTGTGAACACCTTTCAATACATCCTAATATAAACTACTCACCTCCTAAATTCATTGCTCCGTTTATATGCTCAGCATGTTTGGAACAAATATTAAAAATCTAAGAAATTCAAGATAGACTCACTGTGCCAGAAGAAAAAGCATTTTCATTATAGTGATAAAAATACATTCATTAGCATTCAATTTTAAGTGAATTATTACTTCAAAAAGCAAAGATGAAAAAAAAAATAAAGCAAGTAGATCAAGAGAATGGATACTGATAATGAAATACAATAAAGAAAGTATTTTGTGAACCATCGTTTCTAGGTAAAATAGTATTTCCAGGTGTAAAATTAATGCTAAATTCTTTAAAACGTATGACTATCTAATAAGTAATTCAACAAGTTTCTAGGACAGCTTTCCAGAAAATGGTCTATGAACCATGTCTAAGAAAGAAATTAGTTCATCCATCACACACAACCATTTATTTGGTAATGACTTAATGAATTTAGCTTAACTATGGTAGGACTGAGCATGATGCTGTAATTACTGTGGGAATTACTGTAGCCCTCAATCTGCCTTTTAGGTGTTTATAGCATGGAACAAGAAGCTCAGCATAGCCTGAACCAGAGCCCAAAGTCAAAAGGCTTTGGATATAGGCCTATGATCTGAGAGCTATTAAGGAGGTATCGTTACAGACTTCTGCCAGTACACACCGCTCTGCTAATATTTCAGTCCTGCCTTTCCCACAAGAATAGGCAAGGATACGCAGTATAGGAAGAACTGAAAGCCCTACAGAAATCTTGAGAAGAAAACTAATCATTTAGTTATTGAACTAAATTCCACCTAATCATAAAAGGTGAAATAATACCTTTTGAGTAATTTTGCTAGAATGTAATTAACTTTAAACCGAACATCCTACTACACTAAGTTTACATCAAAGTTTTTAAAGCAAAATAGGGTTGTGTTACTAATAGTGCAGTTGAGACAGACAGTAAAGCTCGGAAGAGTGAGGCAAGAATGCCAGAGGTCAAATAAACCTGTTCTGTAGTACTTACAGCAACAGGAATACAGAGCATATTCTTATAATTTGGCCACGTCTGTGGATATTTACTTGACAGGATTATTTTTCAACTATAGTATGTCTCACTTTCAGATGTTCTACTGGTGATGTCAGCAATTACTGCCATATGTAAATTACCATCTGTTTTTTCTAGCTCAGAATAAGGTAATTTTAAAGTAAATCCAAATAACTTTCTTTTACATATGCTAAATAAATAAATGGTTCAATCTCTCCTTAGTTACCAGGCCACAAAGGCTCTCAAACATTCTCATGCTTCATAAACAGAAGGGTTAAGGGTGATGTTTTATGGGAAAATATAGTCAAGGTGACATACCAATTTCTCAGGAGAATCAATGGAAGCCCTATTAACCTTGGCTTGCAGATGGGAATACTCAGGTACAGAGATGAGAAATTATTTTTGTCAGTATGTCAGTGGGAGGAATTATATTTTCTTATACGCTGGCCCCATGAAAGTCAAAAATGGAAATGCTTGTGTTATTGGGTCATATCATGTGTTCCCTGCCTATAACTGAAGAAGTCGTATCAGTAACTGTAGCCTGGTGACTGAGCAGACGTAGGTTAACTAGTTCATTTCCTGGCCACACAGACTTTCTTTGAGACAGTGCTAGGATACAAAACCATTAAGGTGCTGGAAAGGCTGATTTGGCAAGCATATCTAAAAGTTCTTCTTATTGACAACTGTTTTGAGCTTCTGAATGGTATTATACCTCTGCGGCCCAGGAATTTGGAAGTAATAGCTGTGTAATAGCACTCCCCTACCTCACAGGACTATCATAAGGATAAGAAAATTAAAGACAACAAAATCCACAGATACAACCGTAATTAAGGCCATGCCAATATGGCTGGTAATGTAAAGCTGAATGCAATAAATGAGGATCATTAACAATCATGTAGTGTAAGGATTGCCATGCTCATTTCTCCACACTGTCCTTCCACAGAAATGTGCTGAAATTTCATTAGCCTACTTGTGTGACCTGCTGATTAGCTGTCAGCCCATGCCTCTTCACAAGCACACACCATTTGCCCCACATGTGTCAGGTCTGACCATCTAATACTGGAAGATTCCACTGAGTAAGGTCAGAAATTTTACTCCAACAAGTCAGAAGAAAGAGAGTTCTTCCTTGACAAGAAATAAGTCAGTCAAGAAACAGTGTCAAAAAGGCCACGACCTCAAGTTGTTTGTTGTTTTTTTTTTTCCTCTTGCTTAAGCAGTCTATTTCGGAGATCAGCAAGAGAAAAAGCTCCATTCCTATTGTACCACACAGAAATCAGTCACAATGCTGGCATGAGCTGTACTCCTCAGCTAACCTCAGAAACCAATTGGGCAGGCAGGAAAGAATTCTGCAAAGGGCTACATGTACCCTGAAGATGTTTTTTAAAATTATTAAGGTTTTTTTTTTCCACAGCCCAGCAGAGCACAGAATTAATTCTATACATATATACACATGCGTATATGCACACACGCAAAGTTTTACAAGCAAAATCACAACTTCAAGCTTACAATAAGGATTACAGGTCTTTAACAAGGTGAGAAAGATAATAATTAGGAATGGCAGAAATGGTTCACGTCTAATAGAAACTCTCTTTAGTCTCTTCTGAAACTAAAACAATGTATCTATCTATTTTTAGGCATGAATGAAAGCAGTTTACCTACAAAGACAGTGTTAGAAGTATTTATTTTCATGTAACTTATTAGTATATTTTGTTTTGGCCAGAAAGGGAACCCTGTCTCTGAGTGCAAAGTGTATATAGTTTGGATTAAGGTCTGAACCAAATCTTCTAAAGTTTGTCATTAATTCCTTTGCCCGTTTTTCAGTTATATATGCTTTAGAGCTCTACATGTTCTTAAGTTTCTTGCAACATGTAGTGGGGATTGTGACACCTGAACCTGTCCGGAACTGAATGATCTTTTAAAATGTTGACAAGTTCCCTTTGCTTTTCTGGTTCCTGTGGACAAGTTACATACTGCAGAGAGGACAGCCACTGCAAAAGTAGAAATGAATGGGGAGCTCACTACAATAGGATCCTCTGCATTTCTGTGTGTGTACTCCTGGTCTTGCAACTTGGGACACTGTGTAAAATAACTGTTCCAGGTATCAACCCATAAGCCACCGATCAGAACCAGTGGATTCTGTAGCATACAAAGATTCAGACTCCCTTACGCATTTTAGCAGACAGAACTTGATGTTTTCACCCTTTTTATGCCCAAATTCCAAAGGGAAGTATCTCACATCTGTGATTAAATAAACACAGCATTTAAAACAAAAATATATATTAAAACTGAACAATGTCCTCAGAGGTTGTGTCTTCTAGGCTTCATGTTACCTGCTTTATGCAGAAAGCTAAACCGTATCTAGTATTCAGATATTCTTAAAGCTAAATAGTATCCATATATTTAAATCAAAATTTTGTGTCTATAAACAACTTTATTTATTATATTAACTGTAGCAAAACATCCTGTTATCTGAACAATACTATTCAAGAACTGAAAATAATTAGGTTTAAATCTTAAAAACCAATTCCTATTCACTGAAACCTGTTGAAAGTTCTGTGTTAAGTCATATATCATGTATTAATTTGATTAGTCAGATTACGAGTACTTGCCACATTAAAATACAGATCAAATCAACATTTAAGTTACACGTGAGGCTTAGTTCCCTTTGTCTACATGTTTTGTCAGCTAGACTGAATTTTTCAAATGCTAATAGAAAACAATACAAACGGAACTCCAAACTGTACAATTGGATTTTGCTTTTTTGCCGAGGAGGAGAGGCTGGTGACTTTAGTACATTTGCGTAGCTTCACCAACACCTGTACTAGTTCAAGTAGTACTAATAGTACTGATTCATGGCCAATGTGTACAAGATTAAAGAAGCTACTACAACGGGAGGAGAATTCAGCTGCAACGACTACAATCTCAAGGAAGGTGAAATTCTCTTCTCAAAATACAAATACCTATCAAATATACTGAGAAATCAATACTTGAAAGGCTACCTGCTTGACAATGAGTGAAGAATAATGATATGCTTAGGAAGACTTGAAAATATGGAGAGATAGGCTATTCCTCAGGAAGACTATCTAGTTGCTCAAAGATGTATCTAGTCAAACCAATGATTTTCATACTAGAGATTATTCCAAACCACCAGATTAAAAGAAGTGGGAAGGAAGAAACCTTGATTAAGTAGTGTTTTGAAATTAGGAGTTCAGGCCTTACGCATTCTGCATAGTATCACATATCTTTACCCTGCTTCATCTTTACTTTCTAATTCCTCATCACACAGGTTTCCCATCTGATGCCAACTTAGCCTTAGCTCTTTCTCAGTCACAGAAGACAGCAGCACAGTCTGTTGATGAGGACAACTGCTCCTGGACACGCCAGAGAGAAGGAAGCTGAACTCCGACCCTCTAGCGAGGCTGAATCTGGACGCTACCAGCTAGAGCTTCCAGCTATGGATGAAGAGAGTCACGCTCACTTCCTAAGAAGCACACAAAAAAACTTTTGGTCTTGGCCACTGCAAATGTGGTGTAAATTGCAAACCTATACAACCTTATTTCCCTCCTGAATGGAAAAGTGATGCAACGCAGTTTCACTGACTTAATGCCAAGTCATTCCTTAACAGCAAATGAAAAGCAGAACATAATTATACACACATTAGAACAAGTGTTAGGTTTTCCTTAAGAAATATAAGGATAAAAACATAAGAGTTGGATTTTTGTAATTTTTTATTTCTTGAATGGTCAAAGTTCTGCAGCATTAAAATACAGAGAGAGCAAGCTCTCAAGAAAAGCAACTTCCCATTAACTTTATAACCTATCACAAACTGACACTTTTATGAACAGAACTTTTAAAAATACATACCTATAGATCAATTAAAATATTCAGAGAAGTAAACAGAACAGTTCAAAGGAGCACAAAACTACAATACAGGTTCCTTTTAAAAATGGCTTCTCACTTATTTTCCCTGTCTTCAATTCACTGTCTGTCCACCACAGGAAAAATCTGAACTGAGTAATTTCCTAGAGAAATAATATTTATATAGCTAAGGTTCTGCAGCTGGAGCAGGGAAATGCACAAGATTATCGGGTGGTCTCTTACAATACAGGACAAAGAATTACTCTATTAATAATAGTAGACACAGTATATTTTCTGTTATAATTTTCAAAATTAGCCATACGAACATAATAAAGGAGAAAATTTCTCACTACCTACTAAAACCTACAACCTAAGATTCATTGATAAAGTAACAGGCCATTTTTCATATTCTCTGTGCTGTATTAGCTGAAAAACTAAGAAGAGCAGTACAGCTTAAAGTACTTGGCATATGGATCACAGCGCTAAAACATTCCACATTGCACTTTTACTGCAGAAATTCATTTCCAGGTAAGAACACAGCATTGCTTTTATTTTACTTGCTAACGAGGGTAATTGGCAGGCAACACTGCTGCTGCTCTAGATTTGTTCTTTATATGGATCTCTGAAGACCACATGTGCAGGCAGTGGTGACAGAAATATTTTCCATATGAGCCACCACACATTTTAAGGTCCCTCAGTCTGGACAAGGTGAGTCCATCTATCATTTTCTGTGCTCAGTAACAATCAACCAGGAAGTTAAAAACTTCAGTGACAACTAGAGGGCAATGATCACCTTCCAATTGCTCTGATCATCAGTCCATTTAAATTCCCTGAGCCTCTGCTGAAAACTTTCCCCTGCTTTAATTAGAACAAAGGCAGCACAAGATTTCATTAAAAGACATTTTCTTGAATCAAAACCATTACAACTTCTCTTTTTAAAACACCCTGAAAGCAAAATACAGTTTATATCTAGACATACGAGCTACAGAGAGTGTCAACCACACACTGTTGGACAAGGTGTTTTTTCCAGTTCACTTCCACTTTCTTTTACCAGGGAAAGTAATTGCTCTGGACTTTATTAGGCTACTATAAACTTATGACAGGGCTAACAAAAGACAAAGCTCTAAAGCAGAATCACTGTTTTCAGAAGATTTAGTTAAGGAAGGCATATTGTGGAGCAAAACTATCCAATGATTCCTTTAAAATGCATAACTATACATCACATTTCAGTTAGAGCGAGGAGGAATGAGTATCAAATCTATGTTCTGCTAGTAACTTAATTAGATGGACTATTTCGTATCTAATATTACTATGCTTGATGAATTATTTCCTAAATGACAAACAAGTAGCTGAAATTTTCTGCTTTTGTATGAAATAAGAACTTGATGAAAAAGTGCTCCGATGAGAACAAAAATCTGCAAAACTGCTCTTTGTAAATCAATTAGCAACTTTTTAGAGCATAGCAAAGGCTATTCTATTCCATTACTTAAGATTTCTCATATTAAGAATGCATAAAGTCCCTCTTTAATGATATGACACACATTTTTAAAAAATAAAAGTTCTTTCTACCCTGCCACATACTAAACATTACATATATTTGCACAAAAAGAATGTTATTGAAGTAACGGAGCCTAGAATTTTTACATGCTCACATCCCCAAAATATATCCTTTGTAAAAACTTTTTCAATCATGCACGGTTTTTGTACAAAATCTGAACAGTACACCACCATCTACTGCTGCAGAGAGTATCGTATTTCTCTGTATGTTAGCAAAGAAAAATTCACAAATTAGTCATCTCTCACAGAAAGCATACTGTATATCAAATTGAAAGAAGCTAACTTTCAAACTACTCTCCCTTAGTACCTATAGGCTTTGGGGAAAAAAAACAAACAAACAAACACACACAACAAACCAAAACAAACCCCCAAATCTGAACCAAACCAAACCAAAAGCTTTTTACACGTGAAGCAAACAATGCAATTCTAAAATGTCTAGCAACATAAAAATCATTCACAATCCGTCTTAATAGATAGGAAGAAAATACAACCCTGACAAGACGATTTTTGACAAGACATTATACTTTGCTTACCTCATGCCCAGGTCTTGCTGACGCTGCTGTTTGAAAGCAGAGCAACGTTAGTATCAGGTAGCTGACAAACATTATTACCCAAAGTTAGAGCTACCCTGGAGGAGAAAACCCTCTGCCAAGTCCTAACAGCTAGCAGATGCACTTGTGTCTCAGTATCACAGCCCTTAGTTCTTCTAGGTACGACTCTTTCTCCCTCTCCCCCTTTCTATCTATCGCACTCACTGTACGACCAGGAGCTTTGCTCTCAGCCACTGCTCTGAAGACAACTGGTAAGTTGATCTCTTCATGTAATGACTTCTCCCTGCTGGGGGAGGGGGCTCAGCCCGCAATGAGCTGGGGGGCTGTAGTTAGTATAAAGCAAAGAAGGGGAGGGACAGAAGTGGTCACTGCCAAGTTATGCATCTGCTGTGATTCATGGAACAAGCTAAATGGTAACCTTTAATGCACGAGGAGGTTTGGCAATGCGTTATTGACTTAGGCAGGCATGATTGGAGAAACAGGCTAAAGCAGCTTGCAAAAGATGCCTGTTGATGGTTAGACGGCATGTGCTACTTAAAGGTACAGCACCTCCTTTTCTTGAAGAAGTTTAGAATACATCAATCATAAATTAAAAACTAACCAGGAAGCAGCCTATGGTTTTACAGTCAGCCCTACATCAGCACAATCCTGCAACCTGAATGGCTTGATCCTGCCAGGGACTCAGTCAGAACCTGCCGGCTTTCACTCCTGGCCCACAGGGAACCCAAGTGTCCATTCACTCTCGAGAATGTCACAACTGCTTCCTGAAATGGACCCCCATCCTTTAGGATAATCCTGGAGCAGGATATGCATGTAATCCCTCTTTCATATTATAGCTGAATAAAACAGATTTTGATTTATAACAGTCCAACACATCAAATAACCTGCTTTGACTAAGCAAGCAGAAGTACAAGCCTTTGAAAATAAAATCTTTACTTTTAGAAGATGAGTAAGACCTATTTTCAAGTAAAGAATAAAGCAGTATTGAAAGCCTGGTACAAAGCTGGATTACTACATCTTGCAAGCAAACCACTGAGTGTTTGTCCCAAAAATTAGTACAATTGTAAAGAGAGCTATAGAAGTTGGAGGGCTTCCCTTTAGTTGAGTATGTCTGATTGTAATCTAGGCAATAGACATTTTCTTATGGTGAACTAAGCAACATAAAAATACAGAATATAGTTTTGAACCCCAATGTTCTATCACATTCAACAACAGGAGAGAACAACTGTTTTCTAACATATACGGGACGCTCCAGTCCTGTATTCCCTTTCCTTCCCTTTCTCATTTTACTTTTTAACTTCTAACTTTACTGTTGCCCATTTAAGTACTTTATCATGGAAATGTGAGACATTCCATCTTTCTTAAAGTCCTAGCTCCTGAAGTCAAGAAATCACACTATATTCTCATCTTTCATGTAAATACATATTTCTTATCCTCATGATTGCAGGGGAAATCTCAAAAATATGACCCAACAATAACCTGGTCTCATATGTCAGACAGTAAACCACGTGAACTCAGAATACAGGTACTTTAAAATATCTCAAGATTTTAGGAGGCGGGAAGTAAAAATTTTGGTGAAATTGAGAAGCACAACATTCCTAGGTATTAGATTTCTTTTTGTAATATGGTAAGCTGTGTATACACAGCTGAATATGTCAGACACCTCACCCTATTTTTAAACTAGCTTTACCAACTCTTCTTTTCCTCTGTTATGAGGGATGAAAGATACAAATATCTTCCCTCTTTTTTAATATTCAAACAAATCATAACAACAGACTACTTTTATGTATTAGAGAGTTTTCAGAATTGTAATTAAATACAGTCAAACTCCTAAACCAGTATAGCAAATTACCATTCTCACTGTTGCTAAACAGCATAGTAAAATCTTACCTGCATTGACTAGACATCATTGTCACTGCACCTCGTCCCTCTCAGGCCTTTCCTTTTACGGACTACTACTATTGTCCATAAAGAGTACTCTCTCTTCTCCTGCCTAACCGGACTCACAATGCTGTATCTCTTCCACATCTACTGAAAAACCTGTCCTTTTTAGCCTCTCAAATCAGCAGACCACCTTTCACAGGTGAACCTTTTTTTTCCCTGTCGTTACACAGCCTTGCAGCGCTGTGGTTCTGACAGCATTACTGCCAACACCTGCTAGCACTGTGTTCAGTGAGGGCATGCCAGGTAGGAAGCAATGCAATGTAGGCCAAGCAGGACTATGGGTCTCAATGGCAGAAGAGTCCCCTTCAGCTGACTCCCCTCAAGGAAACAGTACAAGCTTAAGATGATTCAAGAAGCCAGAGTGGCAGTTGGAGTATGGAGTTCACGAGTAACTCTTCTGAATGATGGGAATGATCACAGGCAGCCAGCCACAGAGTTGTAAGAATGGTGACTGACAGCAAAACCTGCAGTTTTTGAAAACTTGACACTATAACCTTAATGGTACTTTCTGACAAAAATCATGCAGAACTCTCTGCTACTATATTGATCTCACAAATACAACACCTCCCTTCAAGACCTAAATGAAAGAAGCATTTTCCCCCTTTTTAAGGCAAGCTGAAGGTTTAGAGATTACACCATTGTGCTGACAGCTAAATGTAGAGCTGCCATTACAGGTACTTCGTACACTGGTTGCCTATGGCAAAGTCTCCGGACTAAAAATGTAAAGCCAAATAAACTTTAGGAAATTTTCCATCAAAACCCTGTCAGGAAGCCAACCTGTCTTTCCTTATTTTTTTGAAATTATGTAGATGTACCACAAAAGGAAAAGGGATAGTGAGGAAACTGCCAACTAAACCGGAGTTGAAAACACTTCCAACATGAGAGCTCCAACTATGATACTTAAAACTACAGTTCCAGTGCTTGAAAAAGTTTAAAAAGAATACACCATTTCAGATGTTGCAGTGTGTAACAAAAACTCCAACGATGAGAGTTGCTTCAAGCAGATTGACTACTGTTTCCGTAAAACAAAGCTTTGCCTTTTTCTGCAGTTCTTCACAAAGTGAACTGATTTCTGTGAATAAATATAGAGCATAGGCACAAAATTGCCAATCCTCTCTTTTTTTAATGGCAGGTAGACAAGCAAAATTAAAAAATTAGGAGTTACTGTGATTTTAGTCTTCTCTCTGCTCATCATTCCAGAAAGCAGTATATCCTCTGTACATAATAAAAATCCTTATCAAAGTCTAACTGAATACTACAAGGATGACTTTCTGAGCACAGAAAACTGTACTACATTCCCATTTAACAAGTCATATAACTAATTGTTTCCATACGCATTTAACTTTTCCTCTACAAAAACATACAGGCAGAGTTCCCTGAAATCCAGAAGCTGCTGTTCTGTTCTCCATGTTAAGACAAGAGATCTGTCCATTCCTGCTACTACACTTTCAAGCTTTATCCAACTGAACTGGATGGAACTGTGCATGTTCACAACCACAGCGTTTCTTTGCAGCACAAAGTAACTTGAAATTTAACACTAAGCCAAACTTGCACTGCTGCAACCAAGACCAGAATTTCTCTGCAAACCTCGACAATCACTACAATAGAGATTACAAAACTACTGGTGCAATAGAAAAAGATCAGTTTATGACTGAAGAGCTATTTCAGACACGAAGTTCTGCAGTAGCAGATAAAGAAACAAAAATATCTTGCAACAGTAAAATGGAAGACATGAAATAGCTTTAATTTCAACACAAAAGCGTCCTTGATTTTACTTAGAAACATACAAACATAGCAAAATAATACCGTAAATATTTTGGGTATATAATTTAAATAGAAAATTTAAAAAAAAACCAACAACAACAACAACAACAAAAACCCCACCAAAACAAAACAAAACAAAAAAAAAAAACAGAAAAAGACTTCAGAACCTTTTGAGGAAAGTTCCTATCTTTTATTCTCAGAAATTAAAATACACAAAACGCACAATGGACCTTTGGAAAGTATAGCTCTCATTAAAAAAGTACTGACTTTCATCTGTGAACAAATTAACTGTCTGTCTCAAGGGGTTTGTAAATTTCAGTCCGTTTATGAAGTTTGCTTACTAGCTGCCTCCTGAGGCAATTGCACCTAAATCTCAAACAAGGACAAGTTTGTTAAACTTATCAAAACCAAGCAATTTCTCTTCCATGTCTCTCAGCCTTCCTGTAATTCCACATGAAATCATGAACAGTATGCTCAGGTAAAATCACTCGCAGTTACTTCTTTCTGCTAAAGGTGTATTTGCTTAGAAAGTTGATCAAATTCCTAATATTAAAGTAAGAGAAAACATGAGTCAAAACAACATTTTAAAGACTTCCTTTCTACTTCCTACAGCTTTCACGTTTGTAGAGCTTAACTCTCAAAATCTTAAAGCAAGTTAACGTGAAGTATAACTACACATTTTAGGCTGAATTACTTTAGAACAAGACAATGATGATTTCTGTGTATTTCATAGAATCACAGAATCATAGAATCATTAAGGTTGGAAAAGACCCTTAAGATCATCAAGTCCAACCGTTAACCTATCACTGCCAAGTCCACCACTAAACCATGTCCTCGAGCACCACGTCTACTCGTCTTTTAAATACCTTAAGGGATGGAAACTCAACCACTTCCCTGGGCAGCCTCTTCCAATGCCTGACTGCCCTTTCAGTGAAGTTTTTTCTAATATCCAACCTCAACTTCCCCTGGCACAGCTTGAGGCCATTTCCTCTCGTCCTATTGCTTGTTACTAGGGAGAAGAGACTGACCCCCACCTCGCTACAACCTCCTTTCAGGTAGGTGTAGAGAACAATAAGGTCTCCCGTCAGCCTCCTCTTCTCCAAACTAAACAACCCCAGCTCCCTCAGCCATTCCTCATAAGACTTGTGCTCTAGACCCTTCACCAGCTTCATTGCCCTTCTTTGGACACACTCCAGCACCTCGATGTCCTTCTTGGAGTGAGGGGCCCAAAATTGAGCACAGTACTTGAGGTGCGGCCTCACCAGTGCCCAGTACAGGGGCACCATCACCTCCCTGGTCCTGCTGGCCACGCTATTCCTGATACAAGCCAGGATGCCATTGGCCTTCTTGGCCACCTGAGCACACTGCTGGCTCATGTTCAGGTGGCTGTCAACCAACACCCCCAGGTCCTTTTCTGCCAGGCAGCTCTCCAGCCACTCCTCCCCAAGCCTGTAGCACTGCATGGGGTTGTTGTGACCCAAGTGCAGGACCCAGCACTGACCCTTGTTGAACCTCATACAGTTGGCCCTGGCCCATCGATCCAGCCTGTCCAGATCCCTCTGTAGGGCCTTCCTACTCTCCAGCAGATCGACACTTCCACCCAACTTGGTGTCATCATTTCGAAGTATTAATATGTACAAGTGAAAATCATTAGTCTAATTCGCATTTTGTCACTATGGGTGCAACATCAATGCTACTGAATTGGGGAGGAAACAGAGGGTTGACTGGAATGTCCACTGGTACTCAGCTGAAGCATGCAAACCGATGAACTATTTAAAAGGAAGATAAAGGCTGAAACAAGTCTGCTGCTACAGCATAACCCATAAGCCCTTTAACTGTTTCTTAAAACAAGTATTTAAAATAGCGTTCTTTTAATGCGCTTTGGCCAGACACCATCTTCCTAGAATCACTAACACAAAAAGCAAATTAAGTAGACACTGCATATTCTATTCTTACTTAAGAAAAGGTGTTTGTTTTTTATTTCAATGTTCCATGTAAAAATTTAACAGAGAAAAAAGGCTGAATGTACTAGAAATTTAGTACAAGTTACATGAGATGCTGATGAATAACAAAAGAAAGATCAAGTGGAAAATCTACCATGTTTTGGTTTTATTTAATTGGTCATCTTCCCCACTTAGTGATCTACAGGCTACTTACAACAAAAAAGGAAGAAAAGTTTAACAGAGAAAGTCTTATATGCTTGACAGTCATGTGTAAAGATGGCTGCCATATTTAAAGCTGTCAGATAGGCATTAATAATTATCTCATTATCTCGTATTAATGATTATCTCATTTCATTTTTTCCAGGAAGCATTACCTTCTGAATTTATTATTCAGATATTTTAAAGTTAGAATAAATTACTGCTGTCCTTTACCCTGAACTACTGAGAGACACTGGCCATAAAACTTCACTTAACATTTCTTCTATGAATTTTCTTGATTTAAAAAAAAAAAATAAAAATTTGTGTTTGTTTAAATGCTTGAAATAAAGAAGTCTCTTGCCACTGCATGTGTGTCTCTGAGCAGTCAGGGAATTTAGACAGCAGAAAGAATGTAGATGAAACAGCGTACTGAGGAGGTTGCATGCAGAAAAATGCCGCTCCCTGCCCTGCCTTCTTGGATTCAGAAAACACTGCAGCTGAATCACCAAGGGATTTCTTTACCCGTATGGAGGCTTTTACATCCACTTCACTGGTTTCTGCATTTCAGTGGCCAGACAGGGTGAAGAAAGAGAGCAAGAGATTCTCTCCTATACTCTCGCTTCTATAGTTAAAGCATTTCTCCTTGCTATTGCAGTCCTTTTGAAAGAGGCATGCTTATACTCACACTGAATCTGAATTTCATCAGCATCTCTCTCTTCTGTTGACCAAGAAGAGACGAAATAACAATAGGTACAAGAAGGACCAAGAGGGAGTATCTGGACTTTTATACATGCCATTAAACAATGCAAAACCCACACAGCTTGGGAAGGAAGTCAAAGTGTGAGCTATGTATTACAGCCTAAAGGCTAAGTATATGGAGCCCTATGAGAGCGAACCCCAGACACTAAGCAACTTGGAGGAAACAAGTCCCAGAGCCTGGGAACTGAACGTATTTCAGTGCATCTCAGCATCTTTTCTTGGTTGAAGTTTTAATTCAACTTAAGCATTTCAGACACTAACACTTTTCCAAGTAACTCCCAATGTCTTATTTATATCTTTTTGCTTAATTTTTTTGTTAAGAAAGCAGCTGACTTCACATAATTTCTTGTCCAAAGAAACCTTTAAGGGGATAGTTATGCCCATAAAAGAATTCCTTCCAAAACTGAAATATTGATTGGCTACCAGAATACACCGTTGCATGGGGCAGCATGTCTTCCAATATTATCTTACATAACGAAGCTAGGGATATTCTTATCTACCTGTATGTCTCATCATTTTTTGATCCCACTGTACAGTTATGGAAAAGACAAAGGGACGCTGTGGAAAAAAGATCTTTAAAGAGTTTTTAAGAAATTATTCCATACGGTCGCTTTGTGTCCTTCCTAATACTTTTATTAGGTGACAACTTTCCAACTTACCTTTTAACTTCTATTCCTGCTTATTTCCCTTTCTAAACTGAACAATCCTCATTTTTCCACTTGTTTCTCATCTAAAGTCACTCCAAGTTCTGGCTTTTCCTCTGTTTCTCATCTTTTTGCTTCTTTGTTGTGAGGAAAGAGAGATCTGATCAGATCAGCTTAGAAAGCACACTATTAAAAAGGTATTATTGCATCCTGTGGAAATGGCATTACAAAGTAAGTTTCAAATAGGCGTCTGTGTATAATGAGGTCAGCCCAGCTTACCTTACATCACTGGAAGTTTGTCACTTACTTCAGTAATAACATGTTAGTCTTCATTATCATCTTCTTTTTCTCCTCTTACCACCATGGTATTGGCAGTGCATGGTGCTTTTATACTACACTCAAACCCTGAAAAGGAAATCTGAGCATTTCCTTCCTCTTCTCCCTACTCTTAACTTCTTAAAGCTCAGACTTTTGATTACAAAGCCAGACTTTACTCAAAAGGTCCACCTTCAAAGAGGTGAGTATTAACCTCAAATTGATTTATCATCTTGAATCTTTCCTTCAGTACTAAATCTATTATCCCTTTCTCTTTTCTGGCATTACAGTGTGCTAGAGGGAGGAAAAGACCCTTGGTCATTACCTGCTCAGGGCTGGGCTAGAATGCATATTTTTCATGGCCATATTCCAATTTTCTGTATTTTGATGATAGAATTCTGGTTTATATCCCAAGTTCTCAAAGCACCTCTTTGCCTCCCCAGACAGTAGTTGCATAGTGCAAGTAGAATAAGACGACATTTATGAGGCATTCCTTCCTCTGCCCAACACTACATTTTGAACAAGTGGACACCATGCTTTGAACTTCTAATTTTTATGAATACCATTCATTTTGTGACAAAATTTGTTCTCTCTGCATCTGTTCATCAATGTCTTCTGTTTTCCTAATAAGGCATTAAGATTTTTAGCACCATATTCTGGTCCTCCTCACACTTTATTTTAATATTATTTTCGCACCTATTTTCATAACACAAAATCCAACATTATTCATGCTGTCTTCTACCTCTTCCTATACACGAAAAAGCGGTGAAACCAAAAGGTAAAGAGTTCTTTCATGGATCATATTTAATCTCTTTCCTTGTATGCATAAAAAACAGACACACATTTCTAGAAAACTACCTCTCATCACACTAGTTTCACATAAGGCATTTTGATCTGTGTTTCATGTTGAAGTGTAGCAAATGAGCAGCCACATAAAAATAGGAACTAAAGGAAAAAACATGCCTTACCCTTTAAAATATTTGAACTGGTTCCTTCGCACCTACCACAAAACTGGAAATAAACTACTTGGTATCACTGCTATGTTTGGATACTTCATCTAAAATAAGAAATGGGACTAGGCCTGTTTGTCCTTAAAAAAAAAAATCCCCCTGAAAAACTGTAAATAATCTTTAACTAAACCAAATTAATTATAAATTACAGAAATAATGCATCTCTATTTCCTGTGAAATGTAAGCCTCCCCCTAAAGAAAACATTCTAAATATAAATTTGAATCATGGTATTTTCAAATCTTTCACTTCTTCATGAGGGATAAAGGCTTATACTTCTAACTGTACATGTAGAAAGTATTTTAAAGATACAATAAGGAAAAAGGTGAGGCCTCTGGATCATGTAAGTATACTTATTTTTTAATTACAAAAACAAATAAACAGAGGTCCTGGCAACAAAGCACCAAACTGCATGACATAATAGGCCATGACCTATGCTATGAATTATTCTGTGAAATCAGAATTATAAAGGAGAGTCTTTTTTCAGGTCCAAAACTAAAACGCATTAAACCTAGATTTTAGCGCTAACACACATTTTCCCAAGTGTCCAGCTGGCAAATGACATCAAACATGCCATCATAAAATGATGGGAACAAGCTGTCTCCAAGAAAAAACTAACTAGTTAGGATTGCAAATGTAATCATAATTTTCAATTTTGCTTGGAAATGTTCTTGAAATTCATTCAGAGGAGGAAGCCCTTGTAGAACATGTTTTCATGCATATACTTTACCTGTCCTGTTATTTTCTACATTGGTAGAAATCTCAAAACCATAATGATACTCTTTCAGACAGGGGAAAACAGATCTAGAAAGAGCTTTGAAAATCATTGTGAGTCCTACCCAAGGGTGGAACAACTATAGCACATACTAGTCCAATATGCAGGTAGGAAATGTGTAAAAAACAATATGTAAAAAAGCTACATTTCTAAGAAATGAGCATCATCATCTGCCAACTAAAGATGAAAAGAAAGCTCGGCAAAAGCTGGCCAACACTTTTCATGCTTACTACTTAACTAAAGCAGTAAAACAGTATCAGTCAACCTTCAAAAACTCTTGTCAGGGAGCAGCAACAGCTGGCTGCTCCCTAAAGGGATGGGGAGCCAAGTGTCAAGCATGCCAACAAGGGCAGCAAGGAAGTCGCCTTCACTGGCTAGGACTCCATCCCACTGCCACCACAAGACGGAGCAGGGCAGATCCAGGAGTGGCAGTCAAGGTCAAACAAGAGTCAAGATCACCAAACAAGTCTGTGGTGACAAGGCAAGTCCAAGGTTAAGCCAAGAAGTCAGTCCATGGATCAGGGTGCAAATCAGCAGGGTCCATGGCCCGGTGCACGCATGGCTGCGGCTGAGCTGGAGAGAGGCATGCCTCCAAGGCAGCTCAAGCAGGGACTGAAGGTCCAGGGCTGAATTTAAATGGAGCTACTGGTCCCATGCGCAGAGATGTGAGGGGAGGCCCACTAGGGTGAGGCTGGTCAGGGCTGTTAAGGCTGATTAGCGTAATCAGGGCCCTGAAAGTCTGTGCCTATGCCAAAATGCTCATTTCTAACTGTGTGTATACAGGGCTAGCAATAGTAGAAATCAACTAAGCAAAAGGAAGAAGTTATGAGACTGTATCAGGCAGCAGATAAACAGTCTTGAAATACAGGTAACCTTGAGAAAGGAGCCAGCACTGCATACATTACACACACTATTTAGGGGAGAGGACTAGATCAGCATTCCTCCTAACAAAAGAAAGTAAACATCAGACCAGGAGTCATACAGCTGGAGCACCAGAGCCAAGGACAAGTCTGTAGCACAGGCACCTCCATTCTCTGATGTCACAGAGGTACTGAACTAGAGCTTACTTCCAAAAGAAGAAAAAAGGGAAAAAATCTTGGAAGACTTGGATTCATGATCAAACTGTATTTTCTGCAGTTTATGGGAATACCAGGTTTCTCCTCTCTTCTTCTGACAGAAAAAATGAAAATAGCTGTTGTGTTGCAAAGGAAATTTATATGCTTGGCTAAAGACTCGAGATGTAATTGCAATACTGATCAAAACACACTGGATTAAGCTCTCATCCTGAAACTAAACACAGGAATAAAGAGGAGGAAGATTTCCAAAGTAATTTCATTACACAACCCAGATACCTGAAGTGAGCAGAGAGAACTAATCTCATAGTAATGTAACTTATGGTTTGGGCAGCAACCACATCCCAACTTTTCCCATCTACTTAGAAACCTCGGGAGCCAAAGATGCAATTATTCCTTCCCAAAATCTCTTCATGTTCTGTTTGATTCCATCTTCCCAGTTCACCACCTCTTCCAATAAGACCATCTGATTTAGGCATACTATAGCATACAACCTCCCCCTAATTGCATTGCAAATTAAAAGAATTAACACTAGCCTAGGTCAAAATCTACCCCGATAGTAGACTAAAGGCTCATTTTTCATCACTGGAGGTCCATGCCAGGTCAAGAACGCACAGCACCAACAGATCAGTTACACTGCTGGTGCAAATTAGGTACAAATTAGAAGCATGGCTGCAGTGCAAGAACAAGGCTTCTCTTTCTCTGCAGATGTATACCACACAAAAATGAATTAATTCTTTTAATTAAAGAGAAACTGTGTATCTTTACTGTCTTGAAGAAAACAAGATTCTAGGGAAATCTGATTGCTTACATAATAAATTTTTTGATAGTTTATCTTATAAACGTGCTTGTTTTTAATCACATTAAACAAATGTTGCCCATAAGAACCAAATGAACTATCAGCCTACGTGGAGTCTTCCAGCTGTCTGGAAAGTGGTCCCACATGCTTAAAAGTTTGGGAAGTACACAAGTAGAGCAGATACCTGGACTTTACTTCATTTTTCTAGGTGTCTTGCAAACACACATGCCATTTACAAAGAGAAAATGGCCAATTCTTGTGCATGGTTGATTTCTGCAACACAGGAAATAGGAAACATACAGCTATAGATTATGCTAAATCTTGAGCTACGTCTTGTATATGAATTCTGAAAATTCATATGCAGTTCAAACTAGATAACGAGGATCTTAAAATAATTATGCATTCTTGTGTCTCAAATATTTAATTTACTATAGGATCATCAACAAACAAAACTGATAAAACCTTGTATAAACAGCTGATAAGCCTCTGAGTATTCAGAGCATGTCCAGTACAATTTAACTTGAAATTTGTCTTCCTGAAACAGACAAGTGAAACAAGTTCAGTACTGTCAGATTTTCTCCCAGGACAAACAACATGCCTAAATTCAGGAACACTTTTCTACTATATAAGGAGGAGAGTCAAGCCCAAAATGACTGCACGAAATAGTTCGATACTCTGAAAACATTTTTTTAAAAGTTAGTTAGCATGCCATTTTATTTTTAAGCAGTTACGTACAATTATTAGCTACACAGCTAAACCTGCGGTATACAGCGTAAAATCTCCACATAATGGCACAAAATGCGGAAACACTGTTTGCTGATAACAAGGTGTAAATAAATATAATATGAACACTAAGAAAAAAAGATAATTTCTTAAAAGGCCACATAGAACAAAGGTAGTGAGGAAACATTCTCTAGATATATTTTGAAAGACGCAAATGGTGCTGATTACTTTATCCCCATACTCAGACTGTCTATGTGGGTTAAAGCTAGCAATAACACCAGTTCTAATCTTAAAGGCCCGTAGAGAGACATAAAACTTGACTGTTTGAGAAATCTGGTTGTAAAAGCACATCTGTGCAGCCAACACCATCACACGGCTGGAAAACAATCAGAATTCCAACAAAAAGCAAGTGAACAAAATCACAGAAAATTCCTTCAATGTGGAAGGAAGATTTCCTCTGAAGATTTCCTGCACAGTTCCAAGTCTTTTCAATACAGTAACTTCATATTTGTATGGATCATATCTTAAATAATTTTCAGCCAATGTTTCAGGGAAGACTTCCTCACAATGAACTGCTTCTCAATGACTATATCACTTAATTTTTATATACAGCTCCACATGCTAGCTCACGTTCAATGAAACAAGTCATGGTACTCACCAGTTAGTTATTTTCCTAGCATAACAGCACTATAACCCTGCCGTTCCATTGGTAGCATATTTAGTTTAGATTTGACTTGCCTTTTTCACATGTATTTCACAAACCACATATCACTGCTGTTTTAGATATGCTGTCATATGACATGTTTTAGATATGCTGTCAAGGGATTAGTGCAAGCATACAAAACAGTTACAAAATTAAGAATTATTAAGAATTAAGAACAGTTACAAAATTAAGAATTATTAAGAATTATTTATATATATATATAAAATATATTTTTCCTATCCTCAACTTTTTGTTTGGAGTTTTTCAGGGTTTTGTTTAGCTTGCTCATTTCACTGCAGATACTACTGAATTTAAGAAAAGATGACTCTTGAAAGATAATGAGCTTAGTGATACTTCCCATAGGGAAGAAACTCCGGCAGAAAATAGTGTCACATGATACCTGACATTACCATTACACTCAGGAAAGCTGGAGAGGGATTTCTCAAGGCATCAAAAGGACACAATTATCCTACAATACAGATAATTCATGAACTTCATCAGAACACCCAGATTTCTAAAGTGTCCTGGTCTAATGGATATGGTCCAAATTGTTAGTGACAGGAATTTGACCACGTGACTTCAACCCGAGATTAATGATCACTTATTCAGAATCACCAATACACACTAGCCAGGTATGCATTACAATCATGCTCCAATAGGAAAGAAAATGCCATCTTAATTCATAATTTGTAAGGATTAGAATTCTTCCGAAGCTGCTGATCAATCCAATTACTGATGACCTTAAAGCACTACAGGTATTTCAAACTTCACCTCATCAGACAAAACAGATTCCAGAAAAAACACATCTCAAAAAAAAGGCAATTATTATTTTGCTCTCTTCAACTGAGAAAATTTCTGGTACCCAGGGGCCCGCACATTAACAAGTAAGCCTGTGGTGTAACACAGAACTGAATTTTCTTTTAAACATTCTCCTGCATTCAGAGGTTAGTAGTCTAGCCATTGAGTCATCATTCATGCCAGCAGTCTATCCCTTAATTTAAAAAAGAATTACTCAAAGCTATATAGCAACCCAACGACATGAGCTGGTGAAGGATGGTAAGTATGACTAATACCACAGCTACTCTGCTGATGTATTTGGAAACCACTTGAAGATCAAAGTGAGAGCTTGCCATGATACTAGACAGCTGCATGGAGAATGCTGTTTATTATTAATACTCATCATTTGGAAAAAGTATACACAGATACATAAATTCCCCAAACTACAAATAAGTAAACAAAACCAGACACCACTTCCAAACTGGCAGGGCTTTTTTTATCTATATAAGTTTGCAGATTTGTCATTACCTGTTTTAGAAGCAAGTTTACAATTAAGTACGGTCATTTTATCCCTTTCCAAGGAAATACACCAAATAAAGTGCAATGATAAGGTTTTCAGCATATGTTCTTACCCACACACAATAACAAATATCCAACTAATGTTTTAAACTGTTAGGTGTGGAATCTTTTATTTTTTGGGGTCAAAAATTACTGCCAAGTCAGTAATAGTTTTATAGTGTCTCAGTTAATTTATACTTAACCACAAAAGGTGGGATTGACGGGAGATTGATTGCTTCTCTTTCAATCTCAGTAAGCATTTCTTTCATTTTTATAGTATCACAGACTGATTTTTACCTTCTTTCTTTTTACTGAAAATGAGTGATATTCTTCTCTCTTATGAAATGTTTCATAGATAATAACTCACAGTGCAAAATTCTACACAATATGCTAGAATAGAAGCCTAGTTCATACAAAATATGTATTGTTTCAAATTTCTAAATGCAATATGTGCAAGTAGATCAAGAGAACACGATAATATACATGCTAAAATGTGATGGTAAATGGCTTTACACAAATTCAATCTGCCATGGACCACCGACGACTACTTATCCAATGCCAAAATAGACAAAGATTAAATCAAGCATTAATCTATGAATTAAACTATTTATTATGAAGTATTATCATGGAAGACTATGCATTTATCTTAAAAAGGCTTTCAAAATCTCATTCTTTAACTTTCCAAGCACTCCTTTTATATCAAACAGATTAACATTAATCTAAATGTAGTATTATCCTGGTACTTTTTTGCAGCTTTTCCAATCCTTCACCTCCATGTTCTCAGTTATCTTTCTTTCTCTGATGTCATTTTCAAGTAGACTCCTCTATAATACCCATTATTAGTCCCCGTTTCCTCACAATCTCTCAGCTTGATTGCTACCATCAGATAACAAAACAGCTACTTTGCCAATATCTTAGAGGGAAACAAAAATAACTGCTTCTCCAACAAGTATTTGTAAACAGCCTGACTCCTCGGGGCATGGTCTTATAGATAAATATTAACTTTAAATGTAAAACATTTAATCTAAGTGCCACACATTGCTTATTTTTCTCTCATTTTCATGTCTTGTGACATTGGCACAGTAGACTATCAGCGGGTTCTATGTGAACTAATTCTTAGGACATATAACATATTTCCACTTCTGAAGATTTTTTGCAACCTAGAGACACTAAAGAAAGTGTTTAGTAAAGACTGGATTTTAATTTGTAACCTTTATTTCTAGGAAAAAAAACTTACCTTTTGCTTTCCTCTAAAAAATTGTAACTGCAAAGGATTCAAAGTCAGATACTGTACTTAGTTTTACCTATTAAAGTAAAAATTCTTATGTCCATATCTAGAAAATCATCAATATATCTAAGAAGAAAGAAAAATTTCCTAGAAATTCCTATCCAAGATCACTATTATATGTATTATTAGGGAGAGCATAATCAACTTTAAGAGTATTAAGAGATTACCAATTAGGTTCTTCAATACATCTATCCTACTACCCTAAAACTTTCAATCATTGCCTTTAAATTTGTGTAGGAGTCATAGACCATATTCCCTTCATTGTGGAGAAAAATACAGTACACATACATAATTCCACATCTACCCTTCATGCAATTCACTGCCAAGGCGGTTTGGCAAGCAGTGAAGATATTTCAAAGGAAAACATATAGGGCCTCACTCAGCCATGTTAATGCTCCTTCGCATTCCTCTTGCAATATTATACTGCCCATAGGCTTACTTAAGTACAAGAACATCTTCGGCAAGCAGGGCTTTCAAAATAAAGACCCATGTGGAGAATCCAACATCAGCACCAATACTTAGTTTTCACCTTCACACAATAGCCATATTACTAAAAGAACTCGTAGTTACATGAGAACAGAAAGTGATGTATAGGTTTAGGATTGCAATCAAATATAACTTTCCCAACAAATTTTAAAATTAAGAAAGTCTGCTGATGTCACCTGGTCATTTTGCATAAAAATAAAAAAATAAAACCCATACAGACCTAAATATATAAACAAGCATACCACAGCAGCACTGCAGAGAGTAACTCTAGACAAAGAATTTTTTTTTTTTAATGGGCATAATAGAGGGGAAGTGGGGACTGTCCAATACATGGCTGAAAAAAATAACATTCAGACACGTCTTCCCCGTCAAATGTCTTCTCTAAGCATGTTTATGTTATGAGTAGTCTAGCACAGTTTTAATTGGAAGAATACATAGGGTTTTAATCCAAAAGAGAGTAAACACCCATTATGCTTAATTTAACATTCCTCTTACAAACTGAAAAACAACAGGAAAGTTTGATCAGTTACAGTATGGTGCATCTTACACTAAAAGGACAAAGAAAATTGTCAGAATTATGGTTATGAAAAAAAGTGCGGAAAGCAAAATACCCTCTTGCATTTACATACGTAGCAAAAAGCAACTAAGAATTTGAAGCCAAACTCATCAGTGTAATTCCTAAAGCATAATGAGAAAAGACAGCAGGTAACAGCTGCTGTGCAATAAATGACTGTTATTAGTTTATCAGACATGATCAGAGTTGACCACAGAAGAGTTTAGAAACATGATTTTAAGGTAGCTTCCTTTTTACTTCGGTTTTAGTGAGACTATAGAGAAGATTTTTGTAAGAGTCAAACTTTTGAATGCATTGCATGCTGGACCCATCTTGGTCATAATTTGTAAAGTATGTGTATAAGTGACACATTCGCAATAAATTTCTGAGCTGGAAGTTGCTTTTGAATTACTTTCAAGTTCAGAAAAGTGGATGGAATTATGTTAAAGAAATATAATAATTTAGTTTTACACAAAATTAAGTTCTAATGAATTTGGTCTAGAAGAGACTCGTTATGCAACATATGATAATTCTGCATCTAATTCTGCGGTTCTGCCATAAATTCAATCAGGCTTTAGCATACCCCCAGTTTAATACTGCTATTACTACTCACATCAATCACACAATGCTTAATCTGAACATACATGTGCTTAGTCTGTGGGGGCACTCTGTAATACAGAAATTGCCAGGAATAAATTGAGCATGTGAACCTATCTATTTAAGGAGATTAAACCCACTACAATAGTAACAGAATAAACACACCACTCCTCTGAAATAGACTGATACTATTTTTTCTTATCTCTTGAATCACACTTTTGCAAACACCATCTTAAGATTTTGAGACTAGTTTCCTATGATTTCATATAACAGGCTATGAAGTCTTAAAAATGCACCCAATTCTGTCTCCATTTGAAAAGAAGAAACACAGCAAAACCAAATTCTTGAAAATTATCTTACAGTCCCTCTTTGTAGATCAGAAGCTGGCCAGGGAATCATCTTTCCTCTTACAACTAAAATTCCAATCGAGTCCAAGTTTAAACTTGTATATTCAGAAATATTTTTGAGAAAATAAAAATCTTAAACTTCTATCTGTGATTAATTCTACTTTCTTCTAATAATTGATGTGAAGGTCCTCTTCATTCAACTTACATATACAGTCATCTCAACTGTTCTTCGGTGAACACTATACAGTTTAACAGGTACACACTATGCACAGAGCTTTCTTCTTTAGTTCATTAAAATGTGCTCATTGCATTCATCAGCCATGGGAAAGCTGAAGAAAAAAACTGAAATCCTGATGATAAAGAGCTTCTTTAGCCTTCAAAAGGAAAGCATACTCAGGGATGCTCCATTTAACACGTAAGCAGCAACAGATAGAGCTACCAAACCCAAATTATCAGAGGACTTCATATTCTGTCAGCAGAGAGGGCAAACTGTGACCATCATCTGTATGGAGATTCAGCACTGGCCTTCATTTTACTGGTGCTATTTCCAAATCTGCCCTTTTTTTTGGGGGGGGGGAGGTTGGAGAACCGCAAATGCACAGCACCTCTAGGGTCTGTTGTTTAACTACAGCCTGCTGACAGACTGCTGAACAGCTACCTGTCAATTTACAGATGATCTCACCATGCCAGCTTGATGTATTCTGGAAATATTTATCATCTTAAGCTGTCCTTTGGAATACCTGTTCTATATCTCAAAGTGCCTTTTCCATACATGTAAAAAAGGTTGGTGTAACTCTGTAGAATTCACTAGGTTGTAAAGCTGGGCATAATGTTATACATCTGGATAGCCTGGACAAATACACAAAAGCCTTTAATTCTCTCAGGTCAACATTTCCAGGAAGAAAGAAGGACATATTTTAGAGGAAGAGATGAGGCCTGAACATATGGTTGCCATAACCAGTGCAGTATAAGTTAATACAGAAAGACTGGAAAGAAGGATAGGGTAGCTCATCCAATTTCTCTTCATGAATACATCTAAGACACACCCATAGACCCCATATAAACAATCTGAAATATCACACGCATAACAGGCCTAAAGAAAAGGAGAAAAAGAAGGCCTTTTGCTAGTTTTCTAGCTAGCAGCAAGTGCAATATCCCTCTTTGGAAAGGGAGCTGGGGGCCAGTGGCAATAACAGAACAAATTAGCTTTATTGGCCTGGAACGTTTATGATTAGCATGGGAGGTCTGAAGCCTGCTGATCACTACAAAAATAACATTTCACTTTGATGCACGCCTATCAACTCCCACTATATTAAAACATTTTCCTTTCTAAATGTGGGTTTCAGCTGCTGTGTCTGGCCACCATGTGATATGAAAGTGAAGATCTTTAGCCTATGTAACATATTGTTTTTCTAATCAGTATTTTGTATAAGAAAAGTTAGCAAACACTGAATATTCTGTGTGCTCGTGTGCTTGCAGTGATTTAAAAAGAGTTCAAACTAATAGAAAATACTCATTCTTGGAAACCCATACTGGAATAAGAAGCACAGGTTTGCCACTAGAAGCAAGACATTTTATGGCAAATTGAGTGGACAGTTCTGATTTTTTTTAAATGAAACTATAGAAAAACAGACAAAATTTGACTGCATAAAGCAAGGTCAAAACTGCACGTTAAGAGTGTATGAACTACTGAATGTTCACCATATATCCTCTATGAAACATACTGGAAAGAATTAATTTGTGTGTTGGCAGAAGTACAGCACCTTAAGCACTTGTGCAATAAAAATGTCAGACACAACAACCAGAGAGTATGATACAGTATTCTTCTTGAGGGTTTTAATATTTGTTACAAACTGATATATAATATAAGCTAAATCTTTCTTTGCGGCTGTCTTCAGTTTTTTCAGCCAGAGGCAAACAACTCTTTACAAATGTGCCACCTCAGCCTCTGACTTGAGGATCTGGGATTGGCTTCCCTAAACATGGGTTGTCTTAAATTAGGTTTACAGTAATTAAGAAAGAACTGCAGTTGTACTGAGAACCAATTAAGGAAAATATGTCTTGAGAAGGAGGCAAAGACATTTACATAGCTGTTGATAACTTACAGCTTCATGTTTTGTTGTTATACAGCACGTAAACCTCCCTTTGTCCCCTCATCATTGTGCAGTATGAGAAGGGTTAATGGTGGTCTTTTGTCTATGGCAATAGTCAGGGACTCTGGAAAGTTAGGTTCTTACACCTAAGCAGAAGTGAAATGAGCTGTCTATGTTTCTAGATGGACATGCACATACAAATACAATTCAAGATCAAGTTTAAATTTAAAGGCCAGCATTAAATGAAGACCAAATTTCACAATTTTGGAGAAATTAGTGAACTTACAGAAAAATTAGAGAAATTTAGAGAAATCTGACATAGATTTAAAAACTATCAGGCTGGATTGTGATCTGCAGATGAGGTTCCAACCATCACTTCCAAAACTGTCATGATTTTACATTCAACATTCCTTCTGGCCAATCCCTAAATGAACAGAGAGATGAGAAACAAGTGTTAAAAGTTTCCTAGATCCCACGTGCACAATGACAGCTTCCCTCTTCCACAGTCTCGGTGCAGTTGTTGCCAAGGAAATTACAGAAAGGCCTCTATCAGTCTTTACTGCTTGTGTGTCTGTCTTCTGATTAGAGAGCCATGCAAATGTCCTTGTAACTTCTTTGTGCAATATTCTTTCAGCTAGTGGAGGCGCACTGGCCTAGTTCTGGCCAGAACCTTCTGCAAGGTTCTCTTCTAGCCCAATAGCTATTTGCAGGCAATCACAATAGTGACAACTCTGCAAAGACTTTCCAAAAAGTATGAAAAAAATATATACCGCTTAAAAGTATTTAGAAGGCTTTGAGTATTAGCTGTCTGCAATATTCTTAGTAACTTCTTTTCTAGAACACTTTTGGTGATCCCCAGTTCTCTTCTTCTGCAGACACATCTTGAATCCTACACAGAAATTAACAGAGATTCCAAACATTTAAAGCTGACAGTTTATATGTGCAGAATAATGTATGGGTTACAAAGTTGATTGGGTATTACAGCTGATGAATGCATGTACTATACAAACCAATAAAACTGAACAGATTGATTTAAAATTCACATTAGACAGCTCAAGATAAGCTTCTGCATGAACTATTTGTCAAGAACAGCTGTCATGATTCTGTGACCAAATAGCTGGTGACACTAGGGAAATTTAGTATACATATGCAGGTAAGTTGGAAATTATTTTAGACTGCTGTCATTATGCAAACAAAACAAAATGAAAATTAAACGGAATGTTCTTTGTCATAGCTGAAAAAAGGAAGGGCACATTTCAGACTGAAATGTCACTGAATGTCTCTTGGATCTGCTTCTACAAAGATAATATTCACAATTTCGCCAATGACTTTAATGGGCAATTAAGTGGCTGACATGAATTCATTAGTAACATTTTGTTTCCCTTGCTAGTCAGATATTCATGTTCTTCATTTCCTGTCTTCTGTTCTACATATTTTTATTCAACAAACAGAAGAAAATCTGGCACAAACATCAGTCTCTGATCAACTAAAGAACCAAAACTAGGCAACCTTTCAACCGAAATCAACAGGATTACCCAATGTCAACACAACACTGGAGTATTTGTTGATTTGATGGAAGAAGCACAAGACTGCACATTTAAGATACTTAACTTTGTTTCATGCAAGATTAAATTCAGTTGACTTACCAAGTAGCAAACAGCTCAGCCATGAAGAGACTTAGAATACTGTGCACAGTTTACCATCTATTAGAAGTTTAAGACAACCAAGATACGGTGATGACACACATGTTGTCAAACTGATAGAGCAAGTGGTAAACTCGGACACATGGCTTCTGTTTGCTCTAACCCACTCTGATTGGTCTACTACATTTAAACTTTTTAATGAGCATTATCCTGGCCACGCTTTCAAACCTTTGACTTTTCACCAGGTTGTTTCTAAGGTGTGGGCTAGTGCTTATAAAATATGGTCTTACACCAATCAGATTTCTGCTTCTGGCTATACAGTTTTAATGGCTAACTGTAGTTTAATTCAGTTTCCAGCACGATAAGCCAGAATTGGTACGGAAGATACACAGAGCAAGGGAGAAACTTATAATAGCAATTAATGCCATAAATTAATTCAGGACAACATCTTATGTCACTACTGCCCATATAAGCACAGTAAGAATGCAAAAAAATGTTAGATATTTTAAAATATTTTTAATTGAACTCTTAAACAGTGGGAAAGATATTGTTGGTCTGAGCTGGTCATGAGCTAGTAAAAATTTTGCATTTTAATTAGGTGTGATCTAATCACCTTTCACTGCTCCAATGAAAAAACAAATGCTTTATCCTTTCCAAAGCCAGGTTAGATCAAGATATTTTACAGATTATTCTCAATGTTGCTTTTAAATGAACAGACTAGTTGTCTATATAGTAATGACTTTTTAACCAACATCACTACATAAAAATATGATCATGTAGGTATCCGCTGCCCATCCTCTGACACAATATTCCCCAAGACAGAAAATTGCAAATAAAGGGAGACTTGGAATTCTGGCAAGACAAGAAGGCAGTGCAGCTGCATTAGTAAGTTTGCAAATATTAACATTCCAGCTGAATATAAGCGTGCACAGAAAAGGGCCATTAAAAATGGCAAAACAAAGGATGATATTATTTTTGCACTATGTTCTTATTCCCTGCACAGATTTCTTCTATCCGTGTGGTCCCTTGTCTAAAATGAAAAACATTCCTGGAGGATTCTCAAAATTGTAACGATGAGGAGTAAGGAATAAGGAGGGGCTAGAGAACAACTACTGAAGCAGGGGTTAACACTTTGTTAGTAACAAAACCACAGAACCGATATGGGAAAGGAAGAGGCTGATGATGGGAAGATGTGCGTAGAGTGGTAGGAGGAGGAATCAGACTAATACTCATGATTAAACTGAGATGAGAAACTGGAAGATAAGCTTGATGGTGAAGAGAGAAAAGTGCAGGGACTAAATGGTTTAGGGGTGGAGTATCAGGGCTTTAGTATGAACCCCTGGGTAAGTCAGGACTTACTCTTCTCAGGCAGAAATAAGCTTTTTAAGGAGAGTTAGGCTGTTCAATTCTCTTCCACCTTCCCATTTCTTGTATTTGTCACCAGAGAAATAAAACTTCTGTTCCCTTCCTGCTATATTCCAGCAAAGGAACCTGAGGATAGAACATAAGCACAACAGGCACTGTCCATATAACTGGAACCTCTGTGTGCTATACAACCAGAAAAATCTGTTCTGTAAATGGAACGTTAATAAAGAATGCCCAAAGATTTGTCATGTATATTAGAAGGATCCTATGAAATAGGAACATAACATCCATTTAGTTGCATATTATTAGCACTTCATATCCAAGTGAAGACATTAGGAATAATACTTTTGAAGTGATTATCTCAGGAAATATTGAAAGATATTATATAAAATTATTCAGGTCACAATACAAAATGCTTGCCAAACAGGCAACAAGGACAAAATGGAAGTGAAAACCATCTTACATGCATCTTATGTCCATCTTAGAAAGGATAATGAACAGCAAGTAAAACATGCTCTATTAAAAAAACAAACACGCCCAAACAAACCCTTTCTGGTAAGATACAACAGTTGATCCTACTATATAAATAACACCAATGGTCCTTCAGAATACGATTTCAGCTTATAAAGAAAAGATCATTGACTTCTTGTGTAGAACAGGTTGCAGAGGAACAGCAAAAATCTACACAGGCACCACAAACACTGACTGGGCTAAACTACCATGATTTTATCCAGAAGACTTTTTGTTCCTCATTGAGTGTGAAAACTCTAGAATAAAGTAGAGATAATTCATCTAAGTATTGCAGCATTTCAATTTTAGCTAGCCACTATTTGAAAATTTAAAAGCATAGGACTTTTACACATGGCGCACAACTAAAAAAAATATACTAAAATGGAAAATTGAAGAATGTATGTAAGAATCACCCTTCATAAAACAATAAAAAACCATACTTGCAAAACTCAATAGAACCCCTTAAATTAGTTATTACACATGTAAGAATGTCCAATAGAAAAATTGTGAGCAAGGCTCAAAGATCTTGGCCAACTAGAAACAACCAAAGCCAGGTTCTCTCTGCTTGCCATTTATAAAAAAGGCTTTCTCTCTCTGCAAATGACAGAGGTACTGTAACAGTGACATTCCATTAACATTATAATCATGAATGGCTTTGATCTGTATTGTATCAAGCAATTAAAAATTATATGGCTTTTCCATTGTTTCCCTGAACTGTTAACCCTTTCCTGACAGGAACTGTGGGTGGCAATAACATTTTCCCTATGCAGTAAGACAGAAATTGCAGATGCAATGCCTACAGAAAAAGACATTCATAAATATACATCAGCTTTCACAGAAATGCCCTTCCTCTTTGGTGAGCAGAGGCGTATCAGTGACAGTGATCAGAATCAGGACGTGCGCTACTGACCCACAGAGCTACCGAGAATGATTCCTTCACAACCCTTCAGAGATTCTTCTACAAAAAAGCTTGCCAGCGACATCAAAGATAAGGGCAACTAGAAAGCTGGAGCTCACTCTGTGAGATCTGAGTCTCTTCAATTCACAGAAAGATCTACTCATGAAACATGGCACTGTTGCAGAAGATTTCCAAAAGCAAAATTTCATCTTGAATTTCATATTCAAATTTTAATAATGAATCTTCAGTGCTTAGCAAATCCAAAGAAAAGTTGATGAAATCTATTTAGTCAAGAAGCCACTTTGCTCTTGGGGAAATTTTCAAAAGTACCTTAAGTGTGATAGAACCACAGATCCTTGTGCAAGTCAACACATCTTTTGTGTTTGTATTTCTCCAGTGTTTCAAGAAAATCTCCCCCATAAAGCAACAAGAATATAAAAACATCTCTAAAAGCATTCTTCTCTCTGAAATGACTGTTCCCTTTATTCAGCATTAGACTTCTGCTATGTTTCTACCACCTTTTTCTAATTTGGAGAATAAGCTTGGCATTTTAAATTACAAATGTATTTTCAAACTATTTTTCTAGCAAGCAATTTAGTAAAATATTTCAAAAACAGAACAAAGCACTCAAGAGTAAGTACCTGGAACACATTTTTTTAAACATGGTGACAGTGACTTCAGGACCCAGTAACTCCCAGGTTGCTGAAGGTCTTCACTAACACATGCACTGCAGTGCAATGCAGAGATACCCAAGTCAGTCTTCAAGAGATCTGGTCCAAGTGCAGAACATAATTTAGCTGTGACAAAGTAAACCAGCCACCACTGAGATAGGTCTATGTTGCCAAATGGCTTCCACCACTGTTCCAAAAATCTCAGACCTTTTGCACCATGCTATGCCCAGAGCTATTACAGCTGGTATAACACTGTAAAAGAAATGCTCAACAGGATTAAGAGGGAAGAGTTTGTGCAGGAAGTCTAAAACTGTTTTTTAAAATGAACTCCTGATTACATTTTACATTTCATATGTAACCAAATAATCATGCTTTCTTTGTCCCTCAAAAAGAAGAGCTTCAAAGAAAAAAAACCTATCAAGAGTCCTCAGTAAAAAAAGCAAGCAGTAAATACTATAGGGTCAAAAATTTGAAAAATATCTGGCTTTTTGTTTTCCAACATACCCACCCTATGAGTAGGCTTCATAGCTTTCCTTAACAATGTTCTTAAAACTAAGGAGAACACATGAGCCGATTTCCTCCTCCTCTCCAGTAACTTTAACCCCTGGAGGTTTTAAAGCTAGTCCTGTAAACAGTGATGTAGGCGACTAGTGCTGGAAGAGCAGAGTGCTAGAATTGCTCAGCCTGAGCTCTATGCAGCTGTACCAGCTCTGCGATACATAATGCTTCTGTGCCAGGAGTCAGGTTTCTCCACACAAGGTTCACCGGCAACAGTGCCAAGGAATTAACCAGACACTGAAGTCACAGAGGGGGTTTATATGATTCCAGAAAAGCCAGTCTGAACATAGTAAACTACTTACTAAGGCTTCTAAAACCTTATAATAGAAATTAATTACTCTCAAGTAGAAGGCTGGCATGCCGAAATGTGTTCAGAACCATAATATTCTCTAGATGATAGCCCTAGGCACAGCTGCAGAAATAATAGTCCACCATATGAAAGCTGAGGTTTACTGGTAAAAATTTCCACAAAAGATTCGCATAAATCAGTGCACCCACTCAACACAAACACCACAGAGCAACATCCAAAGATACCTGCTTACAGTTCCCCACTAAGTGAGCAGAGAGCTGCCTGACAGCTAAAGATGGTATGTTTTGCAATTTTTTTCATACAGTGTTACTTCTAAAGAAATGCCTGCATGATACTTTGCAAGCAGATGCAACTCACTCTGTCCTCCTTCAAACTGGCCAGACACCAACTCTGTACTGTATAGACAAAGGGCAAAAGGTGTAAAGATTTAACAGTGTTTAGTGTGACTGCATGCCTTTCTGAGAGAAAGTACCAGTACCAGGCATACTCGGTATCAGCATCATGTGGCTACAAAGCTTCTGGATGGCAAGGAGCATGAGCCAAGAAACCTTGTATCTGTCTGCCAAAAAGCATGGCAAAAGATCACTTCAAAGCAAGCTAGAAACAGATCATTTGAGTGCATGAGGCTTTTGGCTGAAAATTTTTGACCAGATGTCATATGTATACCTCAGTCTCAGGGGTGCCACTTTATTTCAGCTATTATCTTACAAGAGACTAAAACAAAAAAAGAAAAATGAAAGAAAGAAAAAATGAAGGTACACTAAGGAGGGAAAGATTCTGAATTAAATCTCTCTGCAGAGACACCACATCTTTTGGATCAGCATAGGGAAACAAACTCAAGACATTAACTAACAAAAATTAAAAAACAACAAAAAAAGAGTTTAAGTCAAAAGCTTCCAATCAGAATTTTGTACACTCCTCTGAAACAGCCAAGAGAAATTACATGTTCCAGGCAAGACTTTTTGATTTTGGGGGGGCTTTCAGAAGCTGACCAAATAGCAAGGCAGTAAAACCAGCAGTCCTGTTGAACAGTACGTTCGCATTATCTCAAGGACATAAATCACAAATTACACAGAGATGCAAAAGAGCATCGTACTCTACTCTGTATTACAAAGGGAGGCAAAAGCAACTGCTGCCATTTGAATTCCTCACTATTTACTTGCAAACTGCAACCCTATCTTCTCTGTGTGTTCAGACTGAAGGCACATCTGAGTTCTGCAATGAATTTCTACTGTTACCAATGGCAGTCTCATGTATTCACTGTAGACCGATAATGTATTTTGAGCCATGTTCTGACTTCTCCTAAAGCCTTTTATGTTCAACCAGTGACAAGTTTTCCTTTTCTGTTTAAGATCCTCTGCAAGAGAAGGATGCGAGTTAACACCACCAATTATTTAGGGTTGCTATTTTGTTGTGGTTTCCAATGTTAGGCAGATAATTTTTAGAAACGTATGAGGCGATAGAAACTAAACCTCAGGGACTGGTGATGAGAGGAGGTCATAACTTTTGCAAATGCTGACTTCAACTTTTCAGTGTTACTATTTA
This sequence comes from Nipponia nippon, assembly GCF_047370975.1. NCBI lineage: Eukaryota > Metazoa > Chordata > Aves > Pelecaniformes > Threskiornithidae > Nipponia > Nipponia nippon. The sequence continues at coordinate 32,672,678 of NW_028262413.1, read as the reverse complement.
GTTATCTGGCAATATTAATTTATCCGTAAATTATAGACCACTACATAGCTAGGAAATACAATTGCCAGGTGGACAATGCAGAACAGACTCCTTGTGCTACTCTGCCACTACTAAAAGCACTTGAAGTAATGAGTTCTGATGCTATGTGTAATTCCGCAGAATAATTTCATTTATAATCTATTAAAAACTACATGAATGCGATTATTGTATTAACAAAAAATAACAGTGTTCTCTCAAGCATTCAGGTTGTGTCCTATTAAAGACTGGGTGATCGTTTGTCTTCTGATGTGTATTTCTTTATATCCTTCCATCCTAAAATTCATGACAAAGCCAGAAAACACAGACTACAATCATCAAAAGATTAGATCCATCCTGATAGCTCCTCAAGTTCTCAGAAGGTTATTACCTGTCTCGTAGAAGTAAATTCTGAAAGCTCTCTAGTGAGCAATGCTGTCTCCCATACCATTAACTCAATAAGGCTGACTCTTCAGCAGGAGGCATGAGGTGCCAGTAATTAGCCTTCATGGCTGGCATGCCCAGGCAAAAAGAGCAACCACAGAAATACATTCTTCCCTAAAGGCTCATCAGTGTAACACAGCCTCATATAAAAGCAAGAAACCATCATCCCCATAGAAATACACATCTGTATTCTCTGTTAGCTTGTCAAGAAAGAATGTATTTTCTGAAATTTGGAGGTGCAGCACCGTAGGCATAATTCTTCCTGAAAATTGTCTTAAAATTCTTTTCCATCCAAGTACTCTTCACCTGTATTGTCAATCCTAGAATCAAACAGACATTTTCACCTTCTTCCATTTAGTTGATGTGCCTTTCAGGTAGGCCTGTACACTCAATTACCTAGTTAGTGCAAGGCATCATGTCATTACTTATTGCATTCACACCATCACATTAATTAATTATTAATAATCTGTCAAGTAGAGGCTGAATCTAATTACAAAGGGGTTCCTAGGAAAGAAAATCTTCTGTATGTGAACCTTTAATATTCCATTTTGAACAGAAGCTCTGACAATAATTTAATGCTTTATTTCCAACTATAGTATTTCACTTCAGGGTAATACAAAGCTTAACTACTTTAAGTCCAGCTCAAATTGAAGTTCTGACAAACGTGTGTTCTCTCTTGCTGAAAAAGAGAAGGCAGCAACACTACAGATCCTCAGCTCTAAGCAGTTAAATATAGTAGCAGCTGCCAACTTAGAAGAACATCATGGTAATCTTTGAAAAATTAGACTGTGTTTATTTTCACACACACAGATAAAGGCAGATCTTAATACCTTCTGCAGAAAATCAGTCTTTGCTCTCACTTGTATTCAGAATCACACTGAGTACTGTTATTCCAGGTACAGCAACCTCTTCACTCGCTATATGCAACAAATCATATCTTCAAATATGTCTGCTAAGGAAGGACTTCCCCAGCCAAGGAAAGGAAAGGATCCCATTTCCATTCAGATAAATGATCACAAATTACTTTTAAATTTTCAATTCCGGGGGGGGGGGGGGGGGGGGGGGGGGGAGGGGGGAGGAGATTTTTTTCCTTCAATTTAGAATCTACAGACCAGCTTCTGAAGATTATTAATGGAAGATAACTGCCTCACCCCATCTTGATTCAGAGATGTACCCTCCAAAGTGCAAATGCAGGTCATCTGGGAGCAGGAAGCAAATCTTGACATAGTCTAATTATTTGTAATTAGGGAAATATACCTATGGCATAAACATGAGCCTGAACAGTTTGTAACGGTTCTTAATAAAATACAGGCTTTCATGAAAAATACAGACTTATTAATTCAGGCAATTTCTTCCTGTGTGAAGAAGCTGTTAATTCATGTCATGAACATCTACAGAGTCAAACAGAGGGCAGGTGTGGGCTCCAAAATTACCTTGGTACAAAAGGAACAGATGGGCACTGTAACTACATTGATGGAATAATAAAATTAAACTTAAAAAAATTCAACTAGCAGTCAAAATAAGAATAAAAATACATTAGTAGTACAATGTAGGTCTAATCCAGTATTTAACACTTGAACTCAAGGAAATGCTGCAGAAATACAAAGCACATCTTATTTTCTGATTCAGGACATATTGGAGGAAGCTGAGAATGTTTCAAACTGGATCTGTGCTATTTTACAGAATTTTCAGAATTTGTAGTCCATGCAATGAATTTTACAACCACTTTTCATTTTAAACACATGACTGTTCAGAAAATCTTTCAGGACACAATTATCTTGAAACAGGCCTGAAATATCTGAATAAAGTCCTATTCCATATGTGTTCTAACTCATGTATATGAAGCTAAAAATACAGAGCTTCTTGTGTATGTCTGCATATGCAAAGTACAATTAAGTGTAATACCAGAATGTCTTCCATGATCCAAAAGCAGAATATCATGCTAAATATTTAAATATTCTATTTGTCTAACTAGCAAGATAACATCAACTTCCCTAATACAGTAAAGGTAAATTTCATGACTGAGACCACTAAGTATTATTGAGAAGATTTAATTATATACTGAGTTATTATTTATAAAAAAAGACAAAAAAAACCCCTTAACACTAAGTTTGCTGTACTTTGTAGTCCTCAGCAAGGTTCAACTTCATCATAAAAGGAGACTTGGTATATTGTCACTCCACCAAAATTTTTAATGTATAGTATTATTTGTGGCCTATGCTGCCTCAGAAGAGAGTGCTGGACAGTTTACTTGAAAACCTTCTGCACTGTTATTTTAAGTGCAAAAAACATGTACTATAAACATTATCCTGATTTGCTGTAGACATTGTAATGAGAAGAAAACAATGATAAATGATAATCTCTCAGAAAAGAAGTTATCTAAATTTATACCAGCCAAGTTTCTTCTCCCAATCAAAGATGGTGTGCAATTACCACCTAAAGTACAAGTGCCCTTTACATTTTTAAAATACATTTGTACAGGACTGGATTGGGCACTTGAATTACATAGCTAATCCTCGCCATACAGCTTTTCTGTAAATCTCATTCCACAATTACTACTCTGACCAACAGCTGGTGAACATGTGTAACTTATTTTTTTCAAGTTACCTTTTCTTAATTTTCATGTCACTGCCAAAGTTGCAGCTGTTAGAGCTAGGAGTTGCCTATTTGAAATCCTTAGAAAAAATCAAGGTTGTTTTTTTATCTGGCTAGCCAGTAGGTCCTGATTTAACTTCCTTAGTATGTCTGAGATTCTTTCAGTAAATCAAAATCAGAAATATTAACAAAAACCTTTGTCTGCTATACCAGATAAATTAATTACCTATTGATTTGCTTAGGTATATGAATGCACTACATATTTAGGCACACAATTTATGTTAAAGCAAGAGTCATTAGATTAAATGATAAGTTAGCTAGACACAATACATAAGATTGAGCCTTCTGAGTCTAATTCAGCAGAAGCAAGGCAAAGGTTAATTGATTAGTGCACTTAGAGCTACTGAAACATATATGAAGACTCGGCATTTCTGCCTTGAATGAAATATCCAGGCACAAATGCTTTTCATCCTCCTCCTCAAAGCATAAACATCCTTCAGCAGAACTGGTGTGTTCACATTGACTGAGAAGGGAGAGGAGCAGGAGATGGGAATGTGAACAAGAAGGTCAGAACCCACTCACAGCATCAGAGGAAAAGGACTAAGAACAAGTGCGAGTATCCATCCATGACAAAATCCACTATTTCACAAGGGATGTGAGGTAGGTGGGGAAGGGAAGAAACACTAGAGCTTCTCTAATTATTCATGTGTCAAACTGTAGACATGGCACTTCAAATTTTGCATGTGCTTATAACAAAACCAAAAAGAAGCCATTGTGTTCATTACTTCAGCTGGTATACTGTAAAGTTACATCATCTCATATAATAGACAAAATTCTCCTGACATTTATACCTGTGCAATCTAAACGGATGGGCTGATATCTATTTTCCATATACTGACATGAATGAAAGTATGCCTACTTATATTTTACCTTATATCTTAAATGGCATTTAATAAAAAATTTATAGCCATAGCATATCCAGTTCTCTTCTAGAAGTCTGCCCATAGTAGTAAACAATAGGCAATGAAGCCAATTCAGTGACTTATTCAAAGCTCTGCTTAGAAGAGCATACACATCAAACTATTACTGGATCACAGTGCACAACCAACATGCTTTACAAACCTCCAGAACTCTCCCTGGTGTGCAAGAGTCAACATAGCCAATGGCAGTTTCTCTGACAACATTCCCCCACATAATTAGCCTACACTCTTTCAAGAATGAACCAGAACTCCACCACTCCTGGAGGAACTCTGCAGCTGTTGGTTTTGGATCTATAACTGCTATGTAAATTTCCAACAGCAGCCTATACAGGGTTTTCCGATGTATAACCTTTCCACTTAGCTTTTTTTCTGGCTTCATAACAATAACTGCTTAGAGAGACAAAAGCAATTTGCAAAAAGCTTTAAAATAAATTCAGTACACTAGGTCATCGTTGTGTCACTCCACAAATACCAGCATGCCAACACCAAGATGCCAACATATTTTGGATTTGAAAATATAGTGTCCATTCTTTTAAAATATGGAAGAACTTCTCCAAATATAAACTACCATATAAATACTCACTGGGTCACAGCACAGAAATAATTTTTGTCAAAAGCTGTTAAACAATCCTTTCAATACTATGCTTAGTGTAAGAAAAATATTTCAGCAAATGTGCATGTATCACTGACTTCTGGCTTTTATACCATCCACTAAATTCTGAAGGTTTTTAAAGCACAGAGGCTTATTACGAAGTTTACCACTCTTGCAGTATTGTTACACCAGTCCTCTCCCTTCTTCCACCTCAAAATGTTTTTACAAAATGTCTTTGAAGTCAGGCATGTCATAATGTGGGCTCCACCACACTAGGTAAGACTAATATGCAATATGCTTATCTAATGGTGTTTTTGAACTAAAGCTAATCACAACAAGTAGATTGATCATAGGTTTTCTGATTATTCATCAAAATTGTTATGAATGATACAGCAGGAATAAATATGCCAGTCCAAGAGAAAAGGCTGCAATTATTGGATCTGAATTACTGAAATCCTCAGAAGTCAGAATATTAAGACAGGATAAATTTACAAAGACCAAATAGCAACACTGACATCAAATTACTCAGTTACTGGGCCAAAACTATCAAATTCCTTCCCGTCCCACCCTAAGAACAAACAGTAAGATATTCTCTCTTAGAAAGGAGGCACAGTGAAGCATAAAGCATCAGCAGGAAAAAATGATGGGCAGATAAATGGCAGGAGACAGTATACAACTTGTTAAATTGTTTCAGATATTGCGAAGGAAGGAAATCCAGTAGGAATAGACGACCACTTCTACACCACAGCAGGCCAGAGGTGGCTCAAATAAAAGAGGCCTACCACTATTTAAAAACTAAATAAATAAAATAATAAAACCTAAAAAAGCAAGTCAAATATGGAACTGTCATTACAGAAGCTCACAGGAGGGGGTGGGGGGCGGAGGGGAGGTATATTTTCTCATCATTTGGGATTATCATCTGGCTATAATGTGGCTGCTGCAAACACGGTAATATCCTCAAGGAATCTGACTGAATCTAAATAAATGAAAGATAAAGCCTCCTAAGACTAGTGATATTGAACTGTCACTGTGGGACAGTAAAGCCCACAGTGAAACTTGACCCCTACTGACATTAAATAAATAAAAGGTGTCAGAGTTACCAACTACAGTGAGCACAAAACTGGATTGCTGGTGGACTAAACTAGGATGACATTGCCCTTATAAAAGTGAAATTACATCGTGCTAAAAACACTACCAGAAATACAACCCAAAATAGTAAAAGAAAAAAAGCTCCAAGTAACAGGAAAGGCTTAAAACGAAAGAGAGTGGTATAGACATTCCATCCTCATACAAGTAAAAAAACCTACAGGTGTAAATAGTGATTTTTCTAGCAATTTTATCTGCTCTGCTAGTTTTCCAGCCCAAATACATGACACAAAATACCTGGGGAAATACAATTGGGCCTATCAGCTATACCAGAACACTGAAACCTAGATGCTACACTGTATTGAAATTTGACGCTACTTAAGTTACATTTGCAAAACCCACTGTTTTAGATTAATCTCTGGCACTATCCTGTTGGGATTATGTAGAAGGATTAATATCTGTCTCTGTTGTTATACTTACACTTTTAAAACTGCACAAATACAAAGAAATACAATCCAAGAATTTGTAAGACACCTTATCTATTCTTTGCTATATATAAAATTCATGCATTTCACTATTAAATGCTGAAACTTAAATTTATGCATTTCCCCAAACTTCTCAAGCCCCCAAGACAAAACAAAAAAACACATATACACACGTCCAAAAAAAAAACCCAAAAAATAAACCTTGCGATCTCAACACACACTTTTCTTCTCATAAGCCTTAGCATTGACCTATTTGTTCCCTAAGGAAAAATTCAGTCAGAAACAGCAGCAGAGAGCAATTAAACAGTATCGTAGCATTCAGTCCATTTAGGGTCATTATTTGTTAGTTTCAACAACTTTGACACTGTTATTTGAAGTCTGAAACCAACTCTATGCTACAGTTGGGGAAAAAACCTCCACAGTTAGCATCTGAAAAGCATTCAATTATATAGTAATACCCAATATTGTGTAAAGCAGATGTTCTCAAACTAGAGCCTGCTGCCCTCATGAGATGAGTAAAGACCTTCTGGGGGTCTGCAAAGTTCCTTGATTTTGCTTGTAAAATTTGTGCAGTTACCTAACTGCACTTGACAGAGGGAGGAAAGGGTCTCCAGAGAAAACAGTTCTGCAAAGATTAAGAAAAGGTAATCTGATTTCACAGTATGCACACAAGTACAAACTGAAGATTTAAAATGCTCATATGAGTTAAGATCTGAACAATATTTATTTTGATCATGCTATGGCAATAGAGAAAATTTGGAAATAGCAACAAATCTCTCATCTCCTTGTTCAGGGAGTTACCTGAGCAACCTGGACAGAAGGGGTTTCTCCCTCACCTGTCCACAGCCTCCTTCTGGCCACTGTCACTGTTCCTGCTGTAACTCCTACTGAGCAAGAGAAGAGACAGCAGCAAGCTGGGGGAACTGAGCAACTTTTCTTGTCTTCTTATGGCTTTTGGCCTTCCCCTCCCAAGCAGAGTCACGTACTTCTCTGCCACATGCAGAATCAGAGAATCGTGAAACTATTTCAAGGTCAAGAGACAAAGGTCAGCTCCCACAACTATGAAAGTTGTGGGTTTACTGTCATGCAAGGCCTCGGTCCAAAAAAGGCACCAGCATGGGTATAACTCTGCAAATGAACACAGCCTTTCTAAATTCGTCTTAGTATCACAGTATATGCTGATCACTAGGCTGCTGTGAGATCTCTTTCAAAGGCTCCAGTTCAGAAATACACTTATTTGCTTCTTATTTTGTATGAATTCTCTTTTTGATGGGAAGCAGTCATGGTATTGCTTTGTTTGTCTGAATGCAGATTTCTGCTTGGGAATCACTGAAAAGCCAAAGAAAATTTTATGTTCAGAAAGTAAGGTCACTCAAGGAAATTGCTAGTTTGCGGTAGTTCAGTAAAAGCACAGAGCCAAAAGTCCCATGTGAATAATTACCAGCTCTTAGAATGATGCTGTTCAAGATATAAGCTACTACCATGGTAACTCTCTGTATTAGGTGACTGCTACAATTTCTCACAGATATACACTAAAAAATGCAGCATATGATGGAATTCCTATTTCAGTACAACAGCAATACTCATTATTCCTTGAGGATTTTGTGTCATTAATTACTAATTTTTTTCATCTAGCGCAACTTTTTTCCCTACTAAATATGTATTTCTGATTCTATCCATGTGAGATACATCAGTTAAGCATTTTCATTAATATATCCGTGCTTAGAAAAGCTTTTTTGTGTTACAATACTCAGTCAGTCAGTAAAGCTTCAATTCATCAAAGCGCTTAAGCCTGCACCTAACGCCAAATATGCACATAATCCCATTGACTTTAATGGGACTGCTTACTTGCTTAGTTAGGCATGTGTTTAAGAATGAAGGCGCACGTAAGCATAATTGTGCTCTTTGGCCTGGACCCAAGCCCTTAAAAAAGGAAATAAGCAGAATGGAGAACAAATGTTCGGTTGAGCTGTAAGAAGGCACAGCAGCTTTCTAGAGAATACGCACAACATAAAAAATAATTTAACTATCTTTACAGAAAATCCTAACAATCAGAGTTAACTGGGAATCCAGTTATTGAATTCCACCAAGATATTTTCAAACCTAAACTAAGCATTTTTAAGTACACTTACTCAATAAAGGTGTTGGCAATCATAACTAAAAGAAAAGCCAATACTAGAACACACAAGCACTTTCTCCAGGTGCGTTTATGCTGCTTCACACAACTCATCCAGTTACTAAGGAACATAACTGTCCGATACTGCTGAGCACTGACACTTCCCTTTCTTTTTATGAGCTGAACTTAATTTGAAATATTGTTAGAACAATGTATATTAAGTCTAAATTTGGAATACAATTTTGACAAGATGCACTAATGTAATCAAGAATTCAGTCCTGCAGCTTGAACTTCTACAAGAATTCAATGCCCCTCTGGGTTAGTAAAAGGCTAACTTAAAAAACGTACTGGATACTGGCAGTGATCTCCTCCTAGTACTCCTCAATGCCCAGAGTGAGGGCACACGCCCAAGATGTGGAAATTCCAAGATCTAGCAAGACTTCCCACAATTTTCATGTGTGTTCTCAAGCAAACACAGCTGATCTGAATGTGGGATAATGCTTTAAATTCCTCAGTGTTTTCTGTGGGTGTTTTCTGTGGGAGTTACTCAATGCTGAGGCAAAGAACAAGAAAGAGAAAGGTTCAACAGCCTGCAATGGATACTTACCTGGAAGGTGGGACCCCACTCCAAGTAACAACCATAACTTCTATAGGAAGTGGAACAGCTGCCACAGTATTGGTAGGTAACACCATGCCCAGGGTATCAAGCAGCATGGTGACTGGGATAATTCTCAAAGCGATGGGACATAGCTCCAAATCCCACTGAATTTACTGCAACGTCAGAATTGGAAAAAAATTTCAACCGCCTTTAAGGCTGGTAAGAAATAGAAGATGTTTCCAAAAAATACCCATTTTCAACATTTTCCAACAGAATGCCTTGAAACAATTGTAGTAACAAATTAATCTGATTTAATTTGCATTTACTTGCAGTTTAAATGCTACAGACACTCAAAAGCTGCAGTATTTTTTGCCAAAACAAGATATGCAACAAAATCTTATAAACAGTGTTTCTCATGTCTAAACACAGCCTCTCTCATTGGAATCTGCTTTATGACAGGAACATCAAAGCAATGTATTTGAGAAACTAAATGAGGTGCCTGGAAGACTCATCCAAGATAAGACTGTTTCACATCCAACCCAATCTAGGAAACTGAGTTATAAAAACTGCACAGAAAAAAATAGGATGTTACATTCCTTTCTTTTTTTTAAAAAAAAAAAGGGCAAAAGAACAATTCCTCCCATGTCCATGTCCATGAAACTCAGGAACTGCTACTACCAGGCCAGGTTCATTCTTGCCACTGCGCAGCAAGTTAAACACAGGAAAACCTGACAGCTGGAACACAATGCAAGTGGTGAAACTGAGGACTTTTGGCTTCTTCCCCTTTCCATCACTGATGTTCAAAAGAGCGTAGTGGCAAAAGTAGCAGAAGCCGCCAGTACATGAAGTGGCAATGGTTTCATTTATATTATTAAAATTATTTGAAAATACATGAGGAGTGAGATTTTTCTGAGGCTGATGAGCCCTCGTCACGCTTCCTAGCAAGCAGGGTAGATAAAGACAGCATGGTTTTGATAAAAACAAAACCAAAAGCTTTCTATTTAACAAGACTGGAATTCTCTCTCTCAGAATGGAACTTAGACATTTGACAGTTCAAATGACCAAACACCTGACAGGTAAGATTTTTATACTTCTATAAAATAGATACCAGCAAGTTTAACATGAGAAGAACAACTCTACATAAAACATTTGCTGAGCAACGTGGTCCCAAGTTTCAGTTATACTTATACTTTGCACAGCTGCACTGCGGGAGAAAATAAATAAGATGAACCCATTTTTTAACAATGACTCATAGTGCAAAAATAAGCCTGAAGCTTTTCTTAAGTACTGTTTTCACTGGCTGGTTGATATCGCAGTGCAGAATTTAAAACTAATACAACTACAAAAACACAAGGCTTTAAACCCCTAATATATTAGATTCACAGAAAGCATATCATGGTTTGCTTGTACTGGCTCCTGAATAATACAGAAATATACACTGGTTTAAGTATCTGGTACAACTGAAAGGTTAAGCAACAACAACTGGAAGTCCACATTTTAAAAAGCACTGTACAGCAGAAGTCAAGCATCTTATAGTCCAGGAAGATCCAGTTAGCTAGCACTGCTGTTCATGATCTACTTTTGGCTGTTTTAATTGGTTCTGTCCAGTATCTGGTCTTGTGAACTATCTTTATCAGGACAAACGACAAGGACAGTAAAGCATCCATGAAGTATACTTTCCACAAAGCTACTTTTAAAGGGCAAGATGACTCTAGAGCTGCAATGAATGTGTCAGATCATCTTCATGTTTTGGTACTGATGGAAGAAACACTGCATAGGCAAGATAATACTTCTGGAAAATCACATGCAACAAGCAATGACACATATATAGAAATTTTATTCTGAAAATTCTTAGCTTTACCTTTTTTTGATATATAGATTTACTACTTCAGGGGGGCAGAAATCAAATGAAGACTGGAATAAAGAGTGAGCAACTAATACATAAGGAAATACAGAAACAATGATATCGGAATCTAGTTCATCCCATTTGATTTTGTTGCTGAAAACAGCAGCGATCTCAGAGCTGTATGGAAGGTGTAAGAAAATCACAATGTACAACTACTACTTGCAAAACAATAACTTTTTTTTTAATGTCTTGCTTTCCTAGAGAATAGAAATTTAAGCCTTGTAAGTACATCAGAGGGGGGAAAACAAACCTAGAAAAGCAACTGCAAGCTCCAGCCTAGCCTTAGTAGCTGTACAAATTAATTAGTATCCATAACAGAGTTGAATGACCTTAGAGCAATCTAAGAGTCCACTGCAAACATTCCAGAGTTCAGAAGTCATGTCCGTCACACTGTGACTCTGTGTTGGCAAAGGGGCTTAACAAACTTCAGGCACATAAGATAAACTGCATCTGCCACATATAGCCAACTGTAAACAAATAAATGTCGCAGTAATGAAATTTATTTGTTTTAATAAAATTCTATGGCCTGTAAAACAATATCCTTGTGCAGGTAGGATTTCCACAGGTCAAAGACTTTTCAGTCATGCCCCATTTCTTGAAATGTGAGCATAAACTGCAACAATCTCTTTAAAATGAAGGCTTGCTGTGGTAGGAGACACATACAATTACGACAACTATTTTCCAGTCTTAAAGAATACAGACATTTTAGGCTGCTTCCATGCAGGCCACTGTACCTATTTAAGGGTTTAAATGCTGCGTGTTCAGACACTAATATAGTTTCAATGCATACATATTTCTTCCATTCAATTCAACAATAATCTGATGGAAAGACCATGCTTCTTTATAAAACTCAAGGGTTGCACAAGGCCACCTAATTGATTTTAAAAGTTGTTTCCTCCCTCTCAGCAAACATTGAGATGAATATTTTAAAATTAAGCAGATGTCTGGCCCAAAATTTAGTGTCCAGTTTACCTGTGTTCATATTTTATTTAAATAAGCTTTAGCGAATGCGTAATCCCTCAAATCTCTCAATATTTCACATTCAGCCCTTCTCCAATTTTACTACTGAAGTCACCTTAAGACACACTTTTCTCTACATGAACTGTTTATGAGAATCTTAAATCATGAAACGAGAATATTTCCTAACTGCACAAATGTGTGAACTTTTATTTAAAAAACAGTGGAAAAGATTAGCCAAGTTCTTCTTCAGCTTTAGCCACATACACAGCTACAATAAAATGAGGTTTGGCCTATCAACACAAACCCCAAAAAAGATGTTCTGCAATGGCTAAGGTAAATTCAGACATACTGGTTTTTGCGTCGGTGCCCCTTGCGCGTGTTGGTTTGGATCATGAAAGCTCCTAGAAAAATTAAAAGAGCTATTCTGAAAGATGACATTTCTTCAAAAGGTTAATTTCTTTTAGGAAAATTCATTTTCTAATATGAATAAAATCAATACTCAAGCTACAGCTAGTTACTGAAATTTAACATTAATACAGATGAACAGAGCTACAATAATTGTATAACCCTTTGCCCACAGCAAATGAAAGGTAATGCGATTATCTTAAGTCTTTAGTTGCAGCAATTCCAGGCTGCATTATTTCTTACTTGACATGAACAAGCATCACAGTCACAGGTGGTTACTGGTTTTTAGCTAATCTGCAATAATGTGGTCTTGCATCCAACCACTAAAGTACTTCCAAACCTTAGCAAATACCAGTTGATTTAAAGCCACATTTTCTTCAAGCTATTTGTTGTACTGCACATACTGCACACCTATGTGAAACATACACATTTCCTTCCCATACTACCCAAGCTGTGTAAGACTTCAAAGCCCTTCATTATCTCCTCTGTAGCATGCTCTTTCTTACCGGTGTCACTGCAAATCTATAGCAGAACAGTCTAGATTTGGTTCTGCTCTGATTATCGCCAACAGAAGCATCAAGTAAGTTACAACTAGAGAACCCCAATTCTTCTTTTTCTCATACTTTCCACCCTACTAAACTGGGTAAAACTCTGTGTGCTAAAGAGAACAAATCAGCAACACAGCTATGATGTAAAACAACCCTTCTAGGAAAGCAAGACTACATTCATTTATTGTAATCGTATGTCAAGAACGGTGCTGAGGAAGAAGCATCTGCTTTGTAAGAACATGTATTTAACACTACAGCAGGAACTTAGTCCCCTTCAAAAATTTTATACTAAGCAATTCTTCCACCTTGCATTTTATAAGATATCACCAATCCACACTTGAAACATCTACATAAATTCATTAGCCTTGTGTGTAAAGACTCACACCTCTCTACAGAAAACAGCTTGGGATACAGGGAATAAACATGGACAGGAAGGGAAAGAAAGTGCCTCTGTCACAGAAGAGTTTGGGACTAGGGGACTGATTTTACTCATAACTAGTTTTTGAAGTTGCTCACTAGTATTCTGCAGATATTTTTCATATTTACACAGGGACCAAACCAATATGCACATTCCCGCTTCTGTCATCACAGTTCCTTGTGTGTTCATGAACTTGAGAAGAATAAGCCAGACTACATATAAATAGCATCAGCAACAGCCCAATATCAGTAACTAACAAGTCTCTGACGTTTCTAATTTCTGTAAGGTCAAATCCTGGCAAAAGACCGTTATTAAAATTATAGGCACAGCTCTAGTATGGAGAGGGAAAGGCAATGTCTGTAAAAACATTTTGCATTTTATAGAAGAAAACAGATTTTTGTTTCAAAGTCATCTTTCCCTGCTATGAGATACTTATGTTTCTAATTTCCACTACACAGGGTTTGTTAAAACTACACACAAGCCAAACTATACTAAAACACTGCCAGTGAACTATTAGGATTGCTTGACTGCGGGCACAAAAGCTTTAACCTTGGCCAAGTTTTCATTTCATGAAATGCACTTAGATGCCAGGTTAAGCTGCCTCAAACTACAAAGCTAACAATGTCACATGGCAGACATTATTGATACATTTAAATGCACCATAATTTAAAAAGAAAATCTATCAAGTGTAATGCATGTGCTCAAGTAGGTTTTTACAAGAGACTTTGAACAGATCAGGTGTCACTGTTTGTTACAAAGAGGGAACAGGAAGTTATTCACAAGCATTTTGACGACTTCTTCATTGAGCAACATATAAATACTCTTGCTCAAAGATACTGTATTGTCAGAATTCCAGGAAAATTGGATTATATCATCATCAGGAACAACACAGTATATTCCTGTGACTGCAGAGGAGCTGTGGCCATAAAAAGGATTAAAAGCCAATCTTATGTAATAACATCACATTTGTTCTGTTTTGTTCAAGTTTTGCCACTATTTCTCCCAATGTGAAAAACCTGTTGTTACAATAATAAAATGTTTGGGGCCCCAAAACAGAGGACAGACTTGCAAATCAATAGAATTTTTAATAAGGGTTTGAACTCACCTCACTGGTTTTGTGAAGTCTGAGCCATTAACGTGTATGATCTAGTCATTTTTTTATTTCTCTCAGCAACCATGGAAGCTGGAAATTCACATTACTTTAAATGAAAACCTAAATTATCATAGATTCATGTGACTCCAGTCTGCAGGACTTCAAGAAAAGTCAAATACTATCGCACTTGTAGGGAGAAAAAAAAAAAGATAACTGTCAATATCAAGATTCCAGTTTCACTGCAAAGCCACAAGAAAGTCTGGCTGATTTCAGGTTCTGTTAAAAATTCAATTTCAACCAAGTTTGAACAAGCTCATTTTGATCTAGCTGTGCGCCGTTTTACAATCTCTGATCTAATCTTATTAAATTTCACAGACTGAGGTGGTACCAGATGACATCCAGAACACTTTTGTTTTGAGCTTTTGAGAGAAGCTCAAAACCCTTATGGGAAAAACTTAACCAGTGTGAAATTTAAACTGAAGGGAACTCTGCATAGGCTCCTGTGAAACTAAACTGTATCTTTTATACATCTTGTAAATATAAGCTGCTGCATCAAAAATGAAACTCTGGTCTCAGCAAAGGATTAAGACTCACATTCTTCCTCTCCCTGAGAATATTCTCCCACACCTTTGTTTTGCTCAAGGGCAAAACACAACTTCCTGCAGATTAATGTGGTCAAAACATATAGAAAGTCCACAAAAAAATTGGTTTTTTTACAATGAAGTGCAACACTTTGCTATTAATCCAGTCCCTATGTACATTTCACTACCATTAGGTCTCACAAATTGTATTTCTCCTGTAAAATAAAGATTGGCCACACTATTCCCATTTTTGAGATGGAGAATCTAGGCATTAAGAGCACATTTGGGACAAAGATGCATCACGTGGTGGATACAAGAACCAGTTCCCAGCAAGCCACCCAAAGGAGGAAAGTCACAATACTATTGGGCTCCCTCTCCGTTAAAAAAATTGGTTCTTAACAGGGCTACAGAGTCTGAAGAAGAGCTTTCGGGTCCAGTTTGCACATTCCACACACACTCAGGTATCCTTACACAGTGCTGTATTAACGATAACCAAAGAGGTTAAATGAAATATCCAAGGTCACACAGGAAATCTCCTGCAGAACAGCCCTGCTCGTTTGACTGGAACAGGGATCTGAATCCGTACTAGCTCTTAGGAGCAAACAACCAGCCACTCTACATAATCCAGTGACTTCATCTCTCGATTAGATACTGGCAAGGCTTGAACTTTCCTGCTTTCCAAGTGTCTCTTCTTTTACACGTACACTACCACAAATTTAATGTCTGTGTTCCTAACATGGTAGTACCTTTTTTTGTGTCCTTCACTTAACACAGTAAGGCAACAGTTCAAGCATTTTTTAAGACAGAACAGCTCCTTAACTATTTGTTCTGGATGCATCCATACATGTGTGTCCAAGTGCCTGCATAAAAAGAAAAATATATGCACACAGAGAACTGCTCTCTCTCTATATGGACCTTCCTCTCAAGGATTTATTTATTCATGTGACAAATTTGCCCAACCCAGTGTATCAAAATTGTAATTTTTGTTTTAATAGAAGTGCCTAAAAACATACTGGACCCTTTCCAGGCTCCAAAGTAATATTATAATGTAGCTAAATGAAAACAAAGCCTAAATACTTAATTTCCTGCAGACTAGATTTCCAAGATTGCTGTTCCAGTTTCCTGATTAAATAATAGGTATTTTGGAATATTCTGTTCCAGTTCTTATTAGTATTTTCAATTTGCTCCCAAAAATAATCAAAACAAAATTAAGCATTTACTTACTATTTGCCTCCTTAGTAAAAAATAGCTTAGGTCAGACTAAGCTGCACTGTCATCACTTTCTAAAAATTCTTCTACTTTCATTAAGACCTCTGGGTTGTTGGCTCCTGATAGTTTATTGTAATTTCTTAGTAGTTTTATAGTTAACAAAAAAAAAAAAAATCCTACAGTGCTTAAATTCTAAAGTTTCTGAAATGGCTGAATTTGTAATAACATTTCCATCTTATCAGTAATTTATCACTAGTAACAGTAATTAAAATACTACCAATATTAACCTGTAACCAGTTGGTATAGTAGTACTATAAAAGAAAAGATGAGCAAACCTTTAGCAAAAAATATACTTTCATACTGTACTTCTAAGAACTCTGACTTGAAGATGAGCTCTGAAATATCACTAATTGCTAACACTACGCTAGCACAAAGGAGGTGCAGCCACAAACTAGCACAGGGCTATCCAACTGCAAACAAAGAAAACCTGATCCCTAGACCACGGACATCACAGGAGACAGCGTGGATTCAAACTGACAGAGAAAGCAACAAAAAAAAAAAATCAAAATAAAAGTGAAATACTAATTCCATTTATTGTTTTAATGATTTTTTAGCACTCACCTCATAAATCCTCACACATGCAAGCCTTTACCTTTCCCTACAACCGTTCATAAATAGCCTCCCTCCTACTTCATGATCCCATCTGCCATGTGAACGTTTCAATCTGCTAATAAGCTGTCTCTAGCATACATACATTGCCTTTTTTAAAAATTTGTAATAACTTATAATAGTCTTATTGTACATTCCAACCCCACTGCAGGTTAAACTCTACAAACGGACACTCAACAAGCAAGCAGAGAGAAAGTACACAATCAAATGAGAATTCTCACAAAATACGTCATACCATATCAAGCCTGCTCTTATACTGTACAACTAAGTCTTCCCCCCCACACCCCACCCCACCCCGGCTTTTCCTATGTTTATCATGACAAAATCATTTGTGGTTGTTTACAGTGACAGTCTTCTAGTATAAACATTACCAGACAACAATGATTTCAAGAACACAGTTTCTTCATTTTTATTTTTGTGCATGACACACCCCCTGCAATGATGAAGTTCCCCTATCCAGCATTTCTCTGGGACAATGGCACAAAACTGATGCAGCCCAGTCCTGAACTGACCAGTGCATCACAGCCTCTACTGACATAGATACAACATATAGAGAATAAACCAAAATACCACTCAGTCTACAGGGGGACTACTGACAATGTCTAGTTTTAGGCATCTAATCAAGGTGCCAGGATCTCTTTATACATTCTGCAGAGAGTAATGTATATGCCCTTTTTGGGAATCCTAACCTAATCACCACAATGAGATGCTGAAAGTCAAATGGCTTGAACATATCCAAGCTCTGATCTCTAGCACAAGAAACATAATCCAGTCAATTAACAGAGAAAAATTCCATAACTTAAACCACAGATCAGTTTGTTCTGATAGTATCATTTATAATTTAGGAATAATTGTGAAGATTTCATCCATGTTTTAAATAGGAGAACAAGAATGAATATTTATACAGTCAGTCACCTTCTTTATAATTTTCTCCCCATTGCTTGCCTGTCCAGCTGTTAAACAGATCCCTTACATCTGAGCTTCAGAACATTATTTCTGCTGCAGCCCTCTTTGTTTCTTTGCAATAAAACCTAAATTACTTTGTTTCCTTTTGCTGTTTAACCTCAGAAGAGGGTCTTGTACTAGCTACATGATTCTCTTTTACAATCGCTTTCCCATCTCCCTCGAACAAATTTCAACTGGTTGAAATTTCTTCTATTTTTTTTCTTTGAACTGCTGTGATGTAACACAAAACAGATTTGGTTCTCTTGGTTACTTAAAAGGCAATAACTATAAATTAGTAATTCCTGCATAAGAGACATCACGTAAAACACTACCACCTCAACCACGAAACAGAGTACACAGTTCTTCATCCGTTTGCCCCTTTTGTGAATGCGGTACCATGCTGCAAGCTATCTTACTACAGGCTATCATAGCTTGTTTTGCTAGTATACATTCATGAATACTCTGGAAAAGGACTGAGAAAAAGGAAAAGTTTTGAGATCACATTTATTTTGTATTTTTATTTATACTCCCTTTTTCTTGTCTACACTTAATTTCCACATCATGGCAGAAAACTAGTAATTCAGAAGCAGAATCAGTGATCAAGAGCTCAGGTTTGTTTATGAACAACCATGTGAAGAGACTGGTGTGTTACTGAATGTTTCTTAATAAACACTCTCAGCATCGTTTGATAGTAGTGTATTACTATATTACAGGACTTTATCTTGTTTCTTTAAAAGCATGTTAGGTGCAGAACATGACTCTACTGGGAGGATTACTACATTGCATGCACTGCTGTTTGTACTGTGAACTCAAAACAATCAAGTTCCTCTCTCTCACTTCCTACCCAGCAAACGCTGCCAGTTGTAGGCCTCAGAAAGACACTTAAAATTATTATCAACAGCTTCAAGCAAAAAAGAGAAACTTTAAACAAGAAATTCAAAACTAAAAGGACTGTCATTGAAAAAAGATGCTACACGAAAATGCTGGAAAACAGGTCTAAAAGACAGGAACAGAAAAAAAATGACTGGCAGGGAATTACAGAGGTTGGTTTACTCTTCAGCTGCTGTCTTGGAGTCATCATTAGAATCATCACTAGAATCATCAGCTGTCTTGGAGTCAAAGACTAAAGAAGTGAGTATATACTCAATGCTAGACCCAGAGAAAGTCAGTAGCACCCAAGAGTGATCATTTGATTATTCCAACCTAGGGAATACTGCCAGATTAATAAACAAACCTGGCTTCACTTGCAGCCTGATATATATCAATCTGTCTAATGAGGGAAAGAAACAAGGCCCAACAACATACAGTATTTTTTATTTTCTATTCCACTGGTAACCCCAGCATTCTTTAAAACTTTAAATTTTCTTAGTTCTATTTTGGAATTTTTAATGTATTATTTTGAAATTAGTTTGGAGAGAAGAGTGCCTCAAATGTAGTAAGATTCCCTAATTGTGTCACTTAATCATTAGAGAGAATAGCATTTACTTTCAGAACTATTTTTGTAGTGATACAATTAAGCTCAAAGCTGGTATGTATTTTCTAACACTGTTATCCAACCTATGAAGACAGATGCATACTGCAGACTAAGGATTACATTCTACCTTTTTAGAAAGACATCTGAATCTGCAAAATAATTGTTAAAAAGAATTGCAGAAATAAGAACAAATGAAAGCTACACACAACTCCTTCGCTTTCCTACGTCTCAAGCTGCTTCCGATAGGCAGGTTATACATTATTGACTACATTTGACAGGAAAACAAACAGAGACACAGAGTGGAGCACGGAGATAATCAGAATTTAGATTAGCCATTCTATGGTGCATTTCAGCATCTATTTTTGCCCCAAACTGAAGTACAGCAAACATTTTCCAAGCAATATGCTATGCAGAATATTTAAAAGCAGTTAAAAAACATTTTAGAATGAAGACATTCTGCAAAAATATTTCAGGTTTGTTTGGGTTTTGGTTCCCCCTCCCCAAATTTCACAGTTTTAACTTCATTTTATTTTTATATAATTGCATAACACTACAGCAGTAAGATATAATATAATTGGAAGTTCTAGTGCTTTATTTTTTAAATCTTCAGAGTTACACAAGGGAAATGTTTCCTCTTTGCCATTTAAGAAAATAATCTAGATAATTTGATCTAAAAGAAGGAATATAATTCACACAATTACAGGCATCAGTTAACCTTAATAACACATTCTATTGACATGCTATGGAACTTGAAATGATAAATACAATTTTAAAAAGCATTTAATTTTTTTAATTTTGATCAGGACATTTTTCAAGATTGAGATTTTACCTCAGGTATTTGACACTGGAATTTTTTATCACTTAAGAAAAAAGTCTGTTTAATCAGGCTTTTTCTAGCATTAGTATTGTATTTTACTTTTTCCCAGCCACTCTGGTGAAAACATTTTAACATACAATGATAACCTTTTTCTCCAATACTTAACCTGTAAGCCAAATTTTAATATGATTGAACTATGTTGTGTCTTTTCACAAGTTTCTTGTCAGGGTGTAGTTCAATAGAACAGTGAAATCTCGCTTTGAGGTTCCAAGTGTTGGAACAAAAAAAAAGGTTATGTACACAATTATGACATACAGATCTTATATACATTCACTCTCATTAAATTACATTTATTTAAAATTTTCATGTCTGCTTAAGGTTATTTCAGTGGGTTTTATTCCATACCTATACTGCATTAATTTAATCAAGAACAGTTTGTCCCCCCATAACTGCCTTAAAATTGGGGAGAAAAAAACCCAAAACCACTAGCATAAAAGCTGTATTATACGGGCTGGATAAATATGTTAAATGCCATTGTAAGTAATATCTGACCCTGATAACATCTGTATTACTGAGTTATTTATAATGAGACTAAAGAGTGCAGAACTATAGATTCAGATAGCAGCTTCATGGAAGAGTGAGGAACTCCATCCTTTGGATTATGAGATTCTTCTCAGGACAAGAGGCTGATAGACAAGCGGAGAAGAACAAATACACAGATCTAGGGCTTACTCATTTTGTTTCAACTTAACTGACTTGAATGGTTTGCTATTCACAATTTCCTATCATCAGATTTTACGCCTGTTTTAGCTCAGTTCAAAGGTATTAAAGTTATCCTTTCGGTATCTTTTACATGCAGTGATTGCACCTCCTGTGTATCAGCTATCAGAAGTAACTTAAATTAGGTCATGGCCAAAGATCATATGCCAAAAAATATTTTAGTGTTTCTTTATAAATGGAGGAAGGCAGAAAGACTTTTTAGACAGGGAGGTCAAGGAACCTTACAGCAGCTCACTTACTCTCTGTAAAACATTTCACAGAAAACCATGCAAGCAAAGGGAAGAAGTGGCAAAAGGAGTTATTTCTTAGCTCCATGGAACCTGTTTCTTCCATTAACATCTTATGAATGCCAGGCACGTGTTTCCCAATGCAATGCTTGGCATTAGCAAGTCATTATGAAAAGAAACAATGAAGAGTCCCATTTCCAACAGTCAAGAAATTATAATGGTGTGTATGAAAAGGCAGAGAGAAAGAGAGCACATTCTATTGTAACTATAGTTTTTCACTTTTATAGTATATTTTTATGGTATATTTTACAGATCAACCGTTTTTCCTTGAAAGAAAAAGCCTCCAACAGAGGCTCCATACACGGTATCAGTAAAACTAAATAAAGATCTGGCAAAATGATGATTTTTGAATGCATCCTACCTATTTCTTGCAAAGGTCGTGAGCTCAGAGCACAGTGTCCTCAGCTACTATTGATAGAAACCAAACAAAAAATAAGAAAAAAGCAAGCCTTGAATATTAAAAAACTACAGATTTAATTTTCATTTGATTCTGAAATGCATTTCAGCATCTGAATGCCACTAGGCTCCATAACCTAGTTCTCCACTTCCACAGAGCATATCTTGTGTGCCATCATATCCTGGGCAAAGCCTTGGTGACAGTTCTCTGCAGCATGTAACTTCTTAACACGGCGGCTCCCATGGTAAAACAAGATAAGTGATTCACTATTTCAAGGCCCACTTTTAGGATAAGGTCAAATAACCAGAAACAGTTCATTACATTGGTCCTCCTCAAATACAAACAATGCTTGACACCAATCTTCACTTGCCTTTCTGCTACTTAGGCTAATACCACAGTACTGATGGCCAGAGCATGCCACTGAGGCACAGACCAATGTTTCATTTGGTACAGTTTCTCAGGCTTCTTTCAAAGTCTTTGTATCTCAAGACATAGAGCTGTACAAAGTTCCTGTGCAGTGAAGAATACACCCCCCTCTTCTGAGCACCCAAGCAAGATGAACAAGCAACCACAAATATTTTCTGTCATTCAGCTGAAGGACAGATATAGATATTCATGTGTCCTTGCTTCTGCTATATTAATCCAGGTATTAGGTTCTTCCTTGTGTTATTATTGATAAAAATGAACACTCTAATGTCTAAGGAACAAGGAGAAAAGCTTCACAGAAGTTAGCACTGTACAGAGTACTTGCTCAGAAGAACCTACAAACTTAATAGAAGAGGATACGGAAAGGAGAGAAGTTTGGCTCCAACTTTAAGAAAGTGCACACACAAAAAAAATTCAAATCCACCCCAGACCCTTTTTTTCAGTGTAAGCAATCAACATTACACAAGTCAGCTGAGATTCCTACAGATTCTTTACCCTTGCAAGAACAACCATAGGACTACTCTATATTTCAACATATATGAGTTATGGGAACAACCCTAACTTACGGGAAGTACACAGCTCTCATCATTCTGATCTGTTACTCTGATCCTACAGGCATTAAGACTTCCCTAACTTAAAACAATAATGGCACCTATAGTTCTGCTACCTGGACACTAGTGCACGTCAGCAGAGTTCCAAATAGGAGCTCCTTGCCTAATGATGTTTTTCTGATGGAGAGTTAGCTTGCTTGGCAATGCTTCCTATAGCTGACTTAAGTTACCTCCCTATAAAGTTTGCAAGGATTTCAACATCTGATGCATTTTTTTTTTTTTAAAGGCAAATAAAGTCTCTGCTGCCAGTCATTTTGCTACTGAAATTAGTCACTGTGTGGATTTTAAAACCGCTCAGATATTTTCAGTTAACTTCAGAAGTTAAATGGAAGATGAAAATAAACTACAATGCAAGAGAAAATGTAATATAAAAGTCAGGAGAGAGAAAATAGTTGTTTCGGGTACCTTTAAAAGATAGCTACAGTGCCCACCCAAATGAAGTTTTATGTGAAATATAAAATGATATTTTTGTAAAGTGCGCCACTGAGTGGTAACTAACACCTCTGCAAAACCAATTTGCTTCACAGCTCACAAATAACCTTTTTTCTGCCTCCAAAACTACGAGTCAGTGCTCACACCTGCCCAAGTACTGGGAAAGACTTCTAGCAGAAGTGTCCTAGATGCATGCAAAAAACGCATGCAACATACTTCCCTATAGCTGCACGTAGTAAACGATTGTCACGGGCAAAATTATTAAGAGCATTCTTTCCTCATACTTTGCTTTATTTATTAAAACCTCCTCAATATTCTACTTGTATTTTTCTTCTAAACTTAAAAGTTACTGAGTAGGATCCTCCCACTGGCTCCAAGAAGAAATAAAAGGATACACTGATTTAAAACAAGCAGAAAAAATATCTCAAAACAAGAAAATACACACCTCAGGCTAAATATCAAGTTGAAGAAGCCCCATTCGTAGGCATTCTTTAACTTAACTGCACTGTGAAAATACAGAGTTAGGAGAGGGGTAGCAAATGTATTAAAACAAATGACACATACTCAATAATACTGAAACACATTCAAAGCATACGTATTAGCAATAACCAGCTGTGGCACTAAATAAAAGCTAAATAAAAAAAAGTGTGGAACTCAATAAGGCTGTCAATTAAAAAGTTCGCTCACTTTCCAAAATTCACCAGAAAGAACATTGTTCAAATGTACAGAAAAACAATTTTACACAGAAATAATAAAACTGATTATCAAGATCATTGTTATATTTCTTTTTCTGCATAGGTAGAATATCACCCGGTTCTTCCTATTTTGCCTAGTTTTATTTTAAAATTATTTAATTGCTTTAAAAAGGTTTCATTTCATTAGAATTCAGAGTCTAGTCTACACCAGGAGTACAGAATCATTTCAATGATGAGTGAGCTTTTTCTGTAGTACTTGCATTATTATATGTGCCAGTTATTGCAATGTCACAGACAAATAAGAAAGTGAAAAAGACAAGAAATTAGCATATTTCACCATAAGAACATACTAAGTTTTGTTAAAGGACTATGTCTGAAAAATGAGCTTTTACATATCACCTCTTGTGCTGATCAAGTTATAAAGTTTTTACTTCCAACTCTGGGGGCCAGTTGAACAAAAGAACAGCGAACAGTGAAAAAAGACACTCTCTAGAAGTAAGGAAATGGTTACTGGGATGCTGTTCAGAGGTACTCAGAAATATAATGTTGTTCTAATCTTCCTGCATTATATTGTAATGGCCACAACAACCAGGCTTTAAGAAGGACTTTCGTACACATTAATGTTTTAAAAATCTTCTCTTATGCTATAGCTTATCTTGCTGATAATATTAAACAATACTTTAGATTTAAAAGATTATTCTATCTAACATTGGTTAACAACTCAAAAAGGAGAGAATTAATACATTCAACATTCTGGTTTTGACATTAAGACAAAACTTCTCTTTAATGTATTTTTAGCGTTAACAGGTGTGACTGCATTTTATATATTGAGAACTTTCAATTAATGTTACTTGTGGTTGCCTTACATAACATTTTAAATGGTTAAAAACTGAGAAGTGAGAAATACCTAACTTCATACATGTTTAATTTTTATCCCACATGAAGGTAAACCTGTCTCTATTGCATTCTTTATTTTGTTTCTGATTAATTTTTATTAGAGCAACATTTTCCATCTTTTGTTTCTAAGAATAAGGTAAACTGAAAACACTAACCAGAAACAATGGTCCTGGGAACAAAACAGATCGTGGTTTTTTAACACAAGGATGTTATTGTTCTTGTAATGCAGCAAAATGTCCAACAGAGGGTGATAGAGACCATAAATTCGTTAGATGCTTAACTTAAATTATCTGCCTCAAAAAAAAAAAAAAAGTGCAGCTAAGGAAGAGCTACTTACTACAAGGATTTGAATAAGCTTCATTACTTGAGAAACATTTTCAGTTAACTGTAAATGCTGACAACTTTTCAGAAAAATATTCTTTTAAGTATCTGACAGTACAAAACAAATTATTTGATTCTCTAATTATTACATCCTTCAGCCACATCCATGTTCACTCCACAGTATATAATATCACTGTTAAGTAAAATTATTTCATTTATTTTTAATAGTTTTGCTGCCTATGCAAGTGGGATACAAAGTCTCAGAGTCCAAGGAGACAGGCAATATATGCAACTTAATATTCCTTTGTGCGTTCAGATTTATTAATCCTTAAATCATAGGGAACATGAGATTTTATATATGGAACAGATAAAAAAGGAACAAGTAATTTTAATACAGACGAACCTATCCTGAAACATAAAGTACTTTTAAGAAGAATTAAGCATATCTTATCTGACATAAAATTACCAACTTCCTTCAAATGCAAACATGCTATTGACTATTTAGAGGTGAAGCTTCTAATCTCGAACCATGGAAATCACTGAAAAAAGAGTAACTGAGTCAATAATGACAGTGCTTTGAAGTACCATGAGGCTGTAATACTGTATTTTCCTTTAGTCTGACATACATATCTCTGAATACTCCCCCACATACTAACTCAAAACTTTGAAGGAAAGAAAATTAGAGTGTGGCTTACACACACACAAAATCTCAACATTACTGCATGGTCGAACAGATCAAGTCTCTTTTCAGCTGACATCCACCTTACAATTTTACTGAGGCTGCAAGTAATGAATAAGGAGTGAATTGCTACAGATCAAAAGAACCAATCACAAGAAGCTGGAAAATGTCTGAATTAAATTCCTCTTCAGAATACAAATACAAACCTTTTAATATTTTAGCTAGATGTGATGTGTCTCCCAAAGCCTCCAACGTTCAGCCTTCTGCACAAATGCAGTTAATGCTACTGCATATGAGGACTCTGTCAACTCCCTCAACTTCTCCCAGCTCACATTCTCATTCTACTTTGCTGTAGTGAGAAGCACTACAAAGTGCACAGAGTAAGAATTGCCTTGATCTGCTTCATCTCAGCTTTCTCATGGTAATTTATTGCCTATAAGGCACTGAGAACCAGTACAGAACTGGTTCTATTTAAGTCTTTAAGAATGATAGACTACATCACTGAGCATTAAGTTTAAGCATCACTGTGGAACAGTTTAAATCAACATCGAGATTTTGATTTTTAGGTCTCTTTTCAACACCATAGGGGAAAAAAAAAGGGGGGGGGGGGGATCAACCCAAAAACCTAGGAATCCCTAGCATTAAGAGAAGGCTAAGGGAAGGTCTTACTGCTGTCTACATCTAAGGGGAAGGTAACAGAGCAGATGGAGTCAGATTCTCAGAGATGTGCAGTGCTAGATTGAGAGACCAAGGGCACAAGCTGCAATACAGGGAATTTCAATTGAATAAGAGGAAAAAGATTCCACTGTGATGTTGCTCAAACACTGGAACAGGATCAAAACTCAACCTGGGAAAGGCCATGATCACTATCTGATACAGCGGGCCCCGTTCTCAGTAGGGTGTTGAACTACATGACCTTCCCAGGTACCTTACAAATTGAATTATTCCACGATTAATCCCAAGTTTTATATTCACAGTTAGGATTCAGAACCTGTTGTTCGTTTATATACAGCTTTGGGAAGTGGCATTCTGCACAGGCAATGGGTGATTTTCAGAATTCAGAACACTCTCCTAGTAGGCTGCTGAACACCTCCTTTCCTTTCTATCCCAGACCTCCAATACAAATGTATCAGTATACACTTTTGTAATTGTACAGTACTGGGAAAATACAACAGCTGGTATACTAAATCTGTTTTTCCGTTTTCTGAGTCATAGATCAGAACTGTAATTAAAACAAATTTCTGGCCCTTTCTGAATTGGTTTGAGATCAAGGAAAGCTTTAAAGAATAATCAACTTCACACAGATTTATCATCTACAAAGGAAATTCAAAGCTATAGCTTTGCTTGCACTAAGAAATACACAACAGAAACATACATGGCATTGTCCAGATGTGCAAAAAAAAGAGGAATCTGGACATGTAGAGGTAAAGGTTGTATTCATAACTGATTTCCTCTGGCAAATCAACTATTTAAACTGAACTTGACCTTTCACTATTTGAGTTCATGTGTCACGTCTGACCCACTTCTGCTTTTTTTGCCAACATATATGGGAAACATCAGCCAAGTGTTAAATGCCCCTTGCTAGGAATTTATTTCTTTCACTAACCTTACTTGAAAGATTACAAACTTTTTTTTTTTTTCTAAATACCATAACATTTTGTTTCAAATTGCTACCATCTTGCAGAAAGCAGTGTATTTATTCATTACAAAGGGAATCTACACAGTAGACTGCAAAAATTCAACACAGTAGGTCCTTCTGAACCCTTGAAAAATAACCATTCACTCAAGTATTTTCTAAGAGAACATCACTGCTGAGTAAATGGACAGCCAGTAAGACCTGATTCTTAAAAATGGCAAACATGGACCAATCAGAAAAGTTACACTAACACCAGCTAAAAAGCAATCAAAATAAACACATAGCTGAATAAACCATTATGTTGCAGATTGAAAAAAATATCTCCACTCTAAAGTTTAATCAAAGAAAGATATTATATTTCTCTCTTATTTAAGCTTCCAATCTTTTTGTTCTGATTCTTTCATAGAATCTCTTTTGTAGAAAGCTAAATGTGTGGAAAAAGCTCACTGGAAGTCACCTTAACAGTGGCCAGAACACCTTCTGAATCCAGCCCTTCCGCATTCCATAGTTTGTTCTCAGTAGACAGAAACATTTCTTAAGAAATAAAACCTGTGATAACAGTTAACATTTTTCACATCTATTTAAAAAAAAAAAAAAAGAGAGAGAGAGTAGTTCAAGACGCCATTTCACAGGTACAGTCATATCAACCTCTCACAGAAATTTAGTATGGCATATACAGTCTACAGGCAGACTTGCTAGAGAGATTAGCCTTACCTTGCACTGCCCTGCCACACAGATCGAAGTTCCGTTTTGGTCACAGGGCGTCCCATCTATCACCTTTTCAGCTTGTCTCACGTAGAATCGGTAACCTATTGCACGGCAATTCAGCTCACACTTCTGACTTCCCTTCACTGCAGAAAGAGACAAAAGTCCCCGTTATAAAGACCACAGCAGTAGTTTTAAAAAGTAGAAGCCCATGAAACTAACACTAAGGTCTGAGAGGAAGAAACAAATAGGCAAACTGAATGCAATGTGAATGACTACATCAAATGAATGGTGATTAAGAAACCGGCTCCAAGGTAAGCATTCCAACATACCTTATGGAAATTGAAACAGTATCTCATTTTTTAAAGACAGATATTTTCCTAAATGACCAAGAGTATTTTTAGTTTCCTAAAAATTTTGCCAAATTTAGTGTTCCTAAAGCATAATAACATGTTATGACACTTCATAACTCCTAAGTGTCAGCAAAATTACACTGTAATCAGGTAGATGTGCATCAAATTAGGCTCACATATAGTCAATGGTCAGTTCACGGCAAATAACATACTAACATTTAGCATTAAGAAACACATAAAACAAGCCAGATGCCCATTTTTTTTTAAATTAATTCTTTTTTTTCTCTTCATTTTTACAAGTTGCACTTTAGTGACTATTCCTTAGTTCAAGAGAAAATTAACAACAATTTTTTGATTTTTAAAAATATATAGAACACATCATTATTCAAAACCTCGTGATCTCTGTTGACACACAAGAACCAGAAGGAAATCAGTCCATTGAACTCTGGGCAAGAGGAACACAGAAGACAAGAAACAGTTATCTTCTCCTGTGAAAATCGGTTACTTCAACGGATACAGCCTAACACTCCACATATCTTATGCTATCGAGTTTGTTAACACATTTGTGTAGTCTTTCTATTTCAAATCATCTGTCACGCTGAAGTTGCACACAGTTCATTACCCCTATTTGCCAACTGAAATAACAATACCTTCAGTTTCTTTCCAACCAAGAGTAGCACTGTTACACAGTGGCAGTGAGGTACAAACAGAATTCCTTTTTCTTTTGACAATACTTTCCTTGCTGCCATAATCAAGAAGTAAAATTCCCCTGACTTCACCAAGCTTCAGCTCATACCCTCTAATGTAACTGAAACCCACTACTTCATCCATCAAAGGAGATGCTATACACCTTAGTTAGCTGCCAGAACATGGTATTCCCAGGATTTTCTACTTGACTTAAGTGTATTTTTGAATCTTCAGCTAAGACTTAACAAATACCCAAAATAAATACATGCAATTATTTCAAATATATATTTAACATCTGTTTTCTGTAAAAGCAACAAACTTTCAGCTCAACTTAGTTTAACCCCTGTGCGAACACAGGATTAGTACAGACCAATTCCGAAACTTGGATTTTGGATTTCCCCTCACTCAGGTATTCAATTGCTACTCGTATACATCATCTATTGCATCTGGCAATCTTTTGAAAAAATCCTCAAAAACCTCTACTAATTTTAAGTGAGGTCAAAGATCTGTTTATCTAGTTCCTTTTTGCAGAAGCTATGCCTGCCATGCTCAACTAGGTATTTCTTCCACTGGCTACTTTTTTAAGATAGATTCACTAGCTTATCATTCCAAGGACTTCATATAGTTATTTAAAAAAAAAAAAAAAAAGAAAAAAGAAAAAAAAAAGTTAGGTATTTCCTGCAGCTCCATCTCCAAGTATAAGTTAGTTTTAATGATAAACTAAGCGTTATTCTTAGCAGCTTAGTCACTTCACACATAACTATTTTCAGAATTCTCAAATAAATATAATCCAGCTTCAGTGATTCATTACAATTGAAGTCAACTTGTCCTTTTCTGTGTCTGCAAGTGTCCTATTTTTATAAACTGCAACACTAGCTATCAAGCAGCACCTCTGCAGTATACATTTTCTTATCTTCCCATTCCCTAAAATCAAGTCAAACTAGCCATTTAGGGTTTCTTAAATGTCCTTATCTTCTGTGTTGACTCCCTTTATTTCAAAGTATCTTGAAGCCTCACATTCCTGAACTCTTCCTCCTCCTAATATCTCTCATTTGGTTTTGATCCTTTAAAATATTTGGTTTTGAAATTCTCAGTTTGCCTTCTAGATCCCAAGAAAAGGTTTGTGCTACTCAGAAAGATGAAGAAATTAACTGCTGAAGCATGGTATTTTCTCCTGGACGTCTGTCTTCCTTTACTTATGATTTGATAGGTAAGCCTACTGCATTGCTAATGCAGCATATTAAGAACCACAAGCAGACTGACCTTACTTGCTCTATAAAATATGACTCCTATTTCATAACTTTTGTCTTTCATTCTTTCTTATTAGGAACTGTTCCTGCGCATACAAAAAGAAACATTAACACAGCCACAGGCTTTGACCAGTACCAAAAAAAAAAAAAAAAAAAAAAATCAAGCCTTAACAATAAACATACCCCAGAATAAAAGTTTGTATGAGCATCTCACCCTATAACCCTTTGGCTTTCAATATTGAGATTCTTTTGATGAGCGACTGTAAGGCACTGCCTTGATTAGTCATATACCAACTACTACTACCTAAAGACAATGTTCCCAGATGTCAAAGATCTGAAAAAAACCTTTTGTCTAAGAAGAACAAAGTCTGCTAACTAAATTGCCCCCATTGAATGAGAGGCATTTCCCATTAGGATTTTATGTAAGCATTGTATATTTACCATGCATAAACTGCAGCAGAAGAAACACATTTTAGAATTCCCTTGTAAAACAAGATACCACACTAGTAAAAAGTACTCTATTGCCTATTAACCTCACGTGTATCTTGACACCCTCCCTTACCCAGTATTTTGTCACAACTCTTGGGTTTTTATAGTTTAAGCTGTAGGTCAAGCTACACTATTGGCTTGGCAACTGGACATAAAACGTCAATTAAACAGTGAGCTGTGAAGCGATTGATTCCACACAGGCAACATATTTCAGTACTATGTCATCTGATCCCAGACTTTACAAAAGGATCTATCTGACCTCAGGGAACAGAGTAAGGCTTCTAGGTGAAGACCTTCCAAACTAGCTGGCAGCAAGACACATTTCCACTCAAAAATGGGCTCTTTTAAAGTGTGACAGAGTTACTAAGACAGTTCACTATACGGGTACTGTTTTACACGTCCTCCTAATGTATTTGCTTTTCATTCTCATGCCCACCTTAGCACAACCAAGTCTTTGTGGAAATTCTCACCTTACCCGACTTTATTAAATAGTGAACGGGTGAAATTTAATGCTACCACGCAGGTTCTGCCAGACATATTCATTATTGATTTAACTGAAGGAGGTGCCTTTAGTAAATAAACCTGGTAACATGTAATGTTTGGTTTTCATTTTATAGACTGAAAAAGTATCTAAATCAAAAAAATTAGTAAGTTTCTTATAACGTCCTCACCAAACTAGCCTTAAGTACCTCAGGAATATACTGGGCTTGCCTAAACTGCAAGACTTGGGAGTTTTTCCTCAAGTCCTCTCTTGAAACTTACCTTCCACCTTTCCTTACAAGGAACAAGACCTAGGCAGGCAAGAATGGGACCACAGCACAGTTCTGCTACCTCCCACTTCACCAGTAAGGGTACAGAGACCTCATGTTTAATTACTAACTGCACCTGTTCTGCATCACTGTGCGGATATTGCAGTGAAAACTTTCTAACATAAATTAATCCTTTTACATGTTCTACCAAGACACAAAAGCCCTGCAGATGGGCACTAATTTAGAAATCATTAGCCTTCCAGACAGACGAAACCTGAAGTCTGTCACTACCAGCAGTGACACCATTAAGTACAAAAACCAATCTGCTTTCCAGTTAATTTGTCCTATTCACTGATGCACTAAAATTCACACACACAACGTATTTTGCATTGCATGTGTACTGACAAATATGTGTAAACCTGGAAAAAGAGGAAACGTGATTTTCTGAAGTGCTATTTACCAAGTTCACACAGTAAGCCACAGTCAAAATGAATGCAAGAGTGGAGGAGTAAGGGCAACCCATACATGAATTTATAGTTGCTTTTATTCTCCTATCAGTGATTTAATTGATCACACGTAAATCACAATTAAATATCAACACATTTCATTTCCCCTAAACAACCTGTTTAAATGCAGACTTCAGTGCAGTACAGGTTTGAAAAGAAAAATTCAACTGCGCAACCCACCCACACATTTTTTAAAGGAAAAAAGAGGGATTTAGATGTTACCACATTACAACCAGTGGCTGGAGTTCAAACTAGGTCTTCAGCAGCGTTTCAGGCTAAGGCCTCTTCACTGACCTGGCTGAGAGGCAGGACAGAGCAGCAGCACGCCCGCTGGGAAGCACAAGCAAGCATGGGAAAAGCTGTCCTCCCCCAGGGTTCACAGGCTGATGCTCAAAGAATCCTAAAGTCCTTTTAATCTCACTAATTAGGAAAACACAGGTTTGTCCGAGCCCACGACATGCTCCCTGCGCAAGGCGTTGTCACCCTGATGAGGAGGCACCGCAGGCCTGACAGGCCCGACGCTGCAGGCAGGCTCCGGTGGCACCGGGGCACCTCAGGGAAAGAGGGGAGCCCTGGAAGCGATCACTTCAGCACAAGCCAAAACGCAGCAATTCCTGATGGAGAAAAACTCCTGGATGCGACATTAAAACAAACGGGACAATAAACGAATACTCCCTGCAACTGAACTCCTTTGTTTTTCTCTCGGGCTCGCCCTGGGTCCAGCCACACTCGGGGAGCGCAACCCTCCCCGCGCCGCCTCCCCGCTCCCACCCGCCTTCTGGAAGGTTCGGCCCCCGCAGAGGGGGGCGGGCGCGGCCGCAGGTCGCCTGGCGCCTCTGTCCTGGGCAGCTGCTGGGGGGAAATCCGCCGCGTAGTTGTTACTGTTCCCGCAGCGCTGGGGGTAATTTCTGCCTTGTGCCCTCGCTTGCTACCTGGCGCAGGGGGCGAATTAGCCTCTCTGTGCAGGAACTCTGCATAATTTTACCTCATCTTGCATCGATCTTGGCCCTCATCATTAAATGAAAGCATAAGAAATTAACGTCCTCAAAAAATACCCAGCCCAAAGCTAAAACCTGTAAACGTTTAAAAAGGCAGAAAGTCACCATTTTGGAAACATTCCTACTTGCAGAAGCTTTTGAATAGATCTGTTTGCATTTCACCAAGAAAGAATATTTCCAAATGTTAAAACTTCACTGAAAGTGAGTTCTCCACCCAAATTAAGTGCATTGCTCCTTGTGGCACGCTCAGAGGCACGCAACGGGAGCCCTGAAAGAGAACGGCTTGCAGCAAAGATCCCCCAAGTTAAATCCGCCTTCCCTCAGTGCTGGTCAAGGCTGACACAACCCTTAAAAACAGGACGGAGAAAGCAAGGCAGCTGCGGTCACTGTGTGCGGCTGCGCGTCCTCCACAGGACTAAAACCTCCCACCCTGCAGAGCCCCCGTCTCCTGCCCTCCGCTCAGGCCTTCCCCCTTTCCTCTGGTCTTCTGTCTTCCCTCTGCAGAAGACCTAAAAGGAATTCCCCTCCCTGAAGTGAGCAGCTCCACAGCAGAACATGTGCAGGGGGTGCTTTTGGACTTCATGTCAGCTATTCCCTTCCTTCAGCTTCCTCTTCCAATGCATTCCTCCATCTTCACCGACCGCTAGCCCAAGGAAATGCGGCAGGGAGGAAAACAGGCACAGTGGATAAGCAGGCCAAGCCGGTGGTAGAGCTACTTGGCAATGAACTTGAAGAGATACAGAGAGAGCTCAACAGGCAGCCTGCCAATGCAAGGAATTTCAATCTAATGATATTCTTAGGAAAAAATGTTACAAGAAAGAGCATTCCAACTGCAATACATTTGCTAAATAATGTATTGAGCTGTTCAAAGGGAAATTAAAAATAGCCACAGAATCAAAAAACCTCAGGAAATAACGTGCAAATCAAATCAAAATGCAACTGATAAGTAAACTAATGACATTATGCACAACTGTACGCTGACTGCCCTTAAAAAGTGTAGGAAGTTCCTCCTTTCTGTTTCAGCTCCTGAGATCGCAAGCTGCTTGGAGCATGTACTGTGTCTTATTGCATGCACATTAAATCTCCCACCACAGACAATGCTAGCTGTAAGTGCAACCAGAATAAACGATACAGCAAAGAAACTTCACGTTCCCCATGCCGTGAGGTAGGGACTGGAATGTTCAAACTCTACTTGATGGTCCCTCAGTCCGAATCTTAATTTAATGTGAGATTCAGGCTCCCCATTGTTATCTATGTAGCAGTTCTAGTTCTCTGCAGAACATTAGAGAATGCTTTTACCATTTGTCAGTTTTTGTAAGTTTGCCTAAACATCTAAAAATAGTTAATAACAAGCTCTGCAATTTGAGAAAGATGCCTTGAGGGTGCCCATAGAGAAGTGGCATGCACACTCTTGCCAAGCAAATATCACATTCATGCTAATACTGCATTATGGGATTAAGCGAATTTAAATTAGGCTTCATTCTGTGTGCACAGTGCCTTCTAAAGTCAACTTCGGTGCTTCTCCATAACGAGCCAAGATACACTCATCCACAATGTGTCAGAATCGATTGTTCCAGGAACAAGTTGTCTCCACATAGCTCAGTTATTTTCAGGGCCTAGCTTGCCATGGGCTGTAATTCAGTATTTACTCACGATAAAAGCTATGAGTCTGCTTTACAGGAAGTGTAATGGGGCATAGCAGACACTGGAAAAACGTTTAAGAGATGTGCTCATGTCTATCCATGTAACATCTACTTTAGTTAAAGCGTATCAATGCTGCGGGATTTCAGCGACAGACGTGCAGGTTACTGACATTCTTCTTTATCCCACAGAAGCCCGCAGGGCAGAGAAGGAAGAATGGTATGGTAAGGAGTCTGGCAAGTCTCAGGCTTCTGTATCCACTATACTTGTTAGTAAAGCTATAGTAAGTCTACAGGCCGATGTCATCTAAGTAAAGCAGCGGTCTCTTCCATTCAGGAGATGTAATTTAATAAGTACTGTATTCACTAAGGCAGAACTTACAGTTTTGTGAAACCAAAGTTTCTGTTCAGAGGTTTTATTTGCATATAGGAAGTGCTTCAAGACACACATGCATACAGGAAAACAAAGACAGGTCCAACACACTACTAGCAGAAGCCTAGTCCTTTTGCATACTGCTGTGGTTGTAAGCTGACAGCTACATTGCAGACTTAAGAGTGATACACCACGCCAGACACAGACCTAAATGTGGCAATTCCATACTAAAAAGCATCCACCAGTGATCACCTGTGGAGCTCAGCATGGATGACAAGTGTTGGTGTAGTACTAAAGGTAGGCAACTGTGTTTATGCAGCTTCCTATACAAAAAAGGAAAATGTATAGGAAACAAAAAATACCACATTCCCTACAAAGCTTTCAAGAAAACAGGACTACTTTATTTAAGGTTTCACTGTTTAGGATAATAGACTATGTTGGCTTAGTTATCAGTACTGGAACATTAGTTCAAGTTTTGCAATTTAGCAATGGAGGCTATCAGGTCCATAACAGAAAACTGATCCTGAATCAGGTTGGTTTTCCACTGATGGACAGTTACAAGTTTTTGAAGTGGCCAGAAGGAATAATGCTTTTTACAGCAGTTACCTGTTGCCAGATCTCTAAATAAAAATATGCAAACATTTTCCAGGAAATAATTATCATGCAAGTACTTTTGGTCTTTCCAATAGAAATACTTGTGTGGTGTGATCTGTTTTATTTGAGTCTCTTGATACTTTGTCCTTATTAGGCTTGGGAACATCTCTTGACAATAACCAGAAAGAGTTGTGTTTATTTTTTGCTTTGTCCCTTTCCATTTTGTTAACTTCTTATGAACTTCTATTACTCTGGCTTGAATTTTTTTTTTTTTTCAAAAATCATTTTCCATTCTTCATTCCAGTGATGGAGGAACATTTCCTTCTTTTTTTTTTTTTTTTTAACTTCCACTTTTCATTTAAAATATTTTCTGCAGTAAGGTTCAGATATTACGTAAGAAAAAAAAAATCAAGCTTTTATAATGAAACTTCAAGTACATTTTATCAAATATGAAGCCAAAAAGGAAGATATCATTCAAAAAACTCCTCATCTTTACCTGAATATACCACACTTTGTTCTACTCTGAGATCCAGTAAGTCGTATGTTAAATAGTCATGGGGAACTATTGCTGAGTAGATTCAGTGAAGATTTTTCTTCAGTGAACAGAAATACTTCTGAAAGGTCCCAATGTTCCATAATCTTGTCATCATATTTAGTGTTTATGGCAATAAGAAACTTGCAAATATTGTCATTTACTCCAGTTTTCCTGGTTTCTCCATTCCTCCCAAATCTCTTTGTTATTAAAAAACTATTAATGATACCTTATAGATTTACTGTCATCCAGTAAAAATAGCTGGCAGGTTGATTATTATTCCCCAATGAAATTAAAAGAAACCAACTAGAAAGAAGCAATCCATAAACCCACACATATTCAAGTGTCTCTTAACCAGTTAGAAAGGTGGAAATCAGCAAAAAGTGTAAGTTTGATGTGCTTTTATGAAAATTCTTTTTGTTCTGACTGCCTAAAAATTTGTCTTAACATACTATGAATGTTCTACCTAGGTCCCGCTGTAAAAGAAGAGGAATTTAGCTGTTTGGGAAGTTGTGATGTTTAATAAAAGCTTCTGAACTGTCCACAATGAGCTCAGTCATGTCTGCCATTTTGAATTACTTCTACAAGAGTGAGAAATCCGAAGAGCTGCCTTAACAACCTTCACAGTTTTTTTTTCTTTTTTTACAGTAGGTAGAAGTAGTGATAACTCATACAATGAGGGATTTTGCACAGTAACAGTAGCACAACTGCTCTATGACATAAACATCAGGCATTTACACTGTGAATGGCAGAGAATCATTATCAGAATGTCTACTTTTCTGCCCCGGTTACAGCTTTTACAGGCATTGGGGAAATCCTACAAATGTAATTATTGACCCATAATTAAATAAAGCATCTATAAACAATTGTGCCTGCTTCAAATCACTGCATATTGCAAGGTGGCCAGTCTTTCCCAGGTGAGGGTATTTCTGTATCCTCCGATCACTGCGGAAGTCTAGTCAAAGGCTTTGGGAAACCACAACACAACTCTCCTGTGTCGTCTCACGAATTCCTTGCCTTTGCTGCTTCTTTGTTAATAATGATTTTCTTGAATCGGTGCTCAAAACTGAGTTTTTCATTTAAAGTTTGAATCAATACATACACATTTGTCTACAAAACCTTTAAGATGTGTTTGCTCATAACAATTTAAAATCTAAACTGTAGATGTCAATGTGCTGTTGGCTTCAGTTCAGCAAAGCACTTAATCAGGTGGTTTACATGAGTACCTGAAGAGTAAGTACTGTTGGCTTCAGTAGAATTGCAACAAGTTATATGTTTAACAGTGGCTCCAGGCCAGTATCCCTTTAAATGACATGACCAGGTAATGTAGTTTCATCTACAGACCTTAGTTTTTACTGTGTTGCATTTGGAACTCTTTTCTGAATTTCAAGGAAAAAAAAATCCTCCTAAAAATGCCTGTTTTCACATCAGCCTTTCATTTGTTAGGCGGTCAGAATCCAGAGACTACCATTTATCAGTCACTGAAGATATTGGCCACTGGATGTCTCCACTGCCCTATGCAAACTTAGATTAAAGTTCTCGGGGGGGGGGGGAGCTTTTTTAAAAGGCATTTATTTGTATTTACAAGCCACCACTTACACTTTGCTTACAGTGCACAGCAGCCACACATACTTGCACTGTCTGGCCCTCAGAACAGCCAGGAGATGGCAGTTTCATGGGGACTGCACTTCTGCTGAAGTTTTGAATAACAGCTCCCAGTATGTAAAATCGAAATTATTAAAATGTTGCTAGATAAGTAGAAGAAAACCAAACAGCAGTTGCTTAAGCTCAAAACTTTTTGCTTCGCTTTATATCCAGCAACAGCTAACATTCTATCAGTAAAACCCTCATAAGATGATGGGTGAAGAACTGTCCAAAATGTCAAGCACGGATGCTTCTAAAGGGTAGGGAAGTTTTCTCCTCACCATTTTATTCTTTTGCTGGCGTAACTGGCTTCATGTAAATCTGACAAAATCAACCATTTAGTAATTGTATGGTTTGACATCCCCTAGAAACTGTTTGTAGAAGATAAGACTATTAGGATTTCGTGGAAGATGTCTTCTCTTGCAGGGATATTGTACAGAATTTATTAAAAATAAAATTAACATATTTAGGGAACATATTATTAAAGCCCTAACTACAGAAAAAAAAAATTACAACTAAACAACCTCATTTTCCAGCCAGACTTTTTTTTATTTATTTATTTCTGGCACGAATCAGAGAAGAAAACCTGCTACACGCAGTACAATTTCTCATCTGGAAAATACTATAAAGTGCTCCGTCCCATGAAGTGCTGACCACTTCCTAAGGGAGGCTGAGAGCTATCAGTCCCAAATGCTATTAGTTTGGGATGTTCTGAAAGGAGCTTGATACTGCTTTCTGGCTGTCTTCAAAATTTGAAAGAACGGGGTATTTCTATTTGACTCTATTAGAATCTTACTGGCCTCTGAAATCTCAGCTTGCATCCAGATCTGCGTTTTGAAATACGATTCTATCTCCATCGGCACACTAGTAGCCCAGAAAAATTTGTAAAGTAGAATAACGTAAAATTGTTGTATAAAATCAATACTTTGGCAACATTAGTAAATATACATCCAAATCCTGCCTTCAGACTTTCCACAGAGCACTTGGCCATTTTTATTCAAATCGATTCTACTGAAGAAGGACTTCATGTCACACTTCAGAATAATAAATGCGAAAGGTAGATGGAAGAAAGAAGACTCAAGTTTGGGCTTGTGAAGCCCCCAGCAACATTCCAGACAAAAGCTTTCAGTCATCTCTTAAGGGAGTATATTTATGCTCACAAAGTTAAATATCTTAGAAGTCTCTCTCCTATTAAAACATGAACTCTGTATTTGAACACTAAAAATTCCCAAAGTAATGCTTTTTATTAAAAGACCATGAGTCTATCCAGATCTCTAGTATTTAATAAAAATCCTAACAAGGATCCACAGAAAGTCTTGCCTCATATTTGCGTATCGGTGGAGCTTTCATGTAAACTAATGGCACGCTTTTACATATGTAACAAGTCACTCCTCACTGAAGTGCATCCTAACCTTTCTTTGATACGAAGATAAAAAACTACCAAGCAGCCAAATCTGACAGCAGTGGAAAGAGGGAACACTGAATGCTGCTGTTTCTTGCTATCAAGCTCCTGTACGAAATGAGCCAGCTCTCACTGACTCATTTTGTTGCATGACTGGCAACAAATTTTTCTTTTCTTTCTTAAACAGAACTTGCTCTGAAAAGTAGAGATCGCATTAAAGCCAAAATGCTTTCTGAAGTTATGCTTCTCCAAGTTATTTAGCGGGGGGTGGGAGAAACATTTTCTCTTTAAAAATAAAAATTGTTACATCATTACTTACAAGAAATGATGACACAATATCTCTTTAAAATTTTTCTATCTAGGAATCAACTTTCATTTTACTTTAATTACACAGCTCAGAGATAATAATAATGTTTTCAGTCATCACAATTTTTTTAGTTTCTTTAAACAGACTGAATTTGCCAAAATTTCCTAGCCAAATCATTTTGGATAAACCCATAATAATCCTTATCATTCCCCACCACTTTACCCCTGATTTCTCCATAGGAGGCAGTGCCTCTGAAACACGTCTTTTTTCCACAAACCCAGTTCCTGGCCTGATTAACATACTGCAAATCATTTCATATCTCTCTGACTGATAACCTCGTTGTTTACAGTTTTCAGTGCTGACATGAACATGGCAGCTTTGATGAATACAGACTTAAAATCCACTACCAGTGGTTGTGTAAACTAAGTCGCAGTTGATTTACACAATCCGAGAATAAGCCGCCTTTTTTAAATCATAATTATTGCAAGTTTGCTTTTATTGAGCAATATTATTTTCTTCAGAAGCAAACTGTTGATAAAGTAAGCTTTTGTGAAAAGCTCCAGCACCTAGACAAGACAATCATTACTGAGAAAGGATGGCATGCAGATTCTTTAGTGGCAGGCATCTGTGTGTGCTGATGAAATTACAGAGTAAATAAAGGGGAAAACACAGAAAGAGATTTAAGGGGGGGGAGAGGAAGACACAGTAAACCAACCGGATAGTCTCAGTTTCAGAGTCTACAAAAAAGCACTGATGTTATTTTGCTTTTCTGTGATGCCTAGTTATATTGTTGGGGAGCCACAGATACCACACAGTCCTCAGCCGAACGAACATGCTGTTCTTGTCACTGAATGTATTGCTATTACACCACTCACCTGTGTGTAAATTAATGCAAATATAAATATGTATAATGAACTCATTTTTACTTATATCCAGCTGAGCTATTTTCCTGCTCCTGTACACTAGAATAAGCAGCTCCATAAATGATTAAACATACTGCAACCCAGGCTGCCAGGGAAGCGCTCGCACCTGACACAAGCACACAAGAGTCTTGCTGTGGAAAGGTCTGAGATTCCCATCTTCACAGCTAAGGAGAGAAGCTGTAACTTGTGCTGCATATGAAGGCTTTGTAAATGAAAGCAAGCATCTGCTTTTATACTCTTTATAGACAGGATCCTTAGCACGTGCATGTATCAACAGGCAAAGCAAGAAAGGAGACTAAATCCCCTTTTTTAAAGGTTTGTAACTGAGGATTCGTTGCTCTGGAGAAACACCAAGAAATTACCACCTGAGGAGCCACTGCAGAAAGAACAAAATCAGAAACAAGCAGCAGCTAAATGTCAGCCCCATGCTGACTGTCACTGTCCCTTAGGAAATACATGTCAGTATCTTCTGACTAAGCCTTATACACTTAAGGATTGAATTAAGTAAAAAAAATATTATGGGGTGATGAGTGTTTCTGAAATACTAGAAGAGACGTGTACTTATTTAAATATTAATATAGCTGTTATTAGGTCTAAAATGTCCTAAGCGTATTTCTATGGCCTCCTGCCACAGTCCTTTAATAGGCAAATAAATTCTTAAGGATTAGTTAAAACATTCTGTGCTTTTATTTACATACTCATCAAAGGTATTTATTTCTTACGTTCTCATAAACATTAGTCAAAAAAAAGAATGTTCATTAGAACAATGTTTTCACTAGGATGCCGGTGACCTGGAGCTCCGTCAGTTAACTTGAAAGCTGCTTTCCCTCTGGTCGCAGATAAAGTCCTGAATGGTCAGTGTTTGGAGATTTGGTTTCACATTATATTTATTTTTAAGACTATTCTTATATAAAAGGCTATAATGATCATTGCTGAGACTCGAGATTTCTTGGTAACTTTGCTTCTAATTTTTCTTTCTTTTTTTTTTATTTAGGTTTTCAAAGTTTTCACGCTTTGATTGCTAGATGTTAAGACCCCTGCAGAAAACTGAAAGGTACCAACTCAGTTGGATCTGGGAAAATCTTACTGGAAGGCACTGAGAAGCCAGTTATTGCTCCCTGAGGCTGGGAGCTGGTCTCCACTAGCTCTGACCCTAGCACTACTAGCCTCTATGCTCTTAGCAATTGGGCTTCAAAATAACAAAAGATTAAGTTCTCTCCTCACGGCTAAGGGCAAGATTAAGATGTCTGAGAAAAGACTGTTTTCACACTGAGAGTTTTGCCCCACAAAACTAGGATCTGTCTCTCTTGCACTCATTTGTGGAATCACCCGAAATCCTACACCTCCCAGCACAGCACTAGGCTGCCCAGAGCAGGGCTGTAAGGCTGCTTCCTGGGAAGGGCTGCAGTCACCGCTGCAGGGAAGTTGCATGCCAGAGCGCTTCCCAATTGGATGTGCCCTTCTGCCTACCAATTTTGCTAGATTATCATTACATGCAATAGAACTAGATACTCTAAACAAACTATGTGGCAACTTCCTCCTCTCATCCTGCATATTCTCCCTGAGAGTTTGCGTTTTTGAGACAGATGGAAAGAGCTGACGATGTAGGTTTTGCCATCAGACCTTCAAGTGGTCACACAACAGGCCATGCTGCCTGCAGATAAACCTGGGGTGCCTAGAGCAGTCAGGCTCAATGGACTCACCCTTGGGCACTTGCAGAAGCAATCTCAGAGCAGTTGTCATCTTTGAGAACTGTGGAGGGTGTGTCAGATGACAGAAAACTAGAAAGGGACAAACGGTTTCCGAGCTGCGAAGTGCAGAACAAGGAGGAGCTGGGAAATGCTGAACAAGTCAAGTCAGTTTCAATTCCTGGAAAAATTCCACAAGAATTCAAACCCACTGTTCATAAACACCCATAAAATAATCAGGGCAGCAGTAGCAACCAGTATGGATTTGTCAAGATAAAAATCTTGTCAAACCCATTGAATTTCCTTCTACAAACAGGCTCTGCATGCGGGAGAAGCGGTGGCTGTAATTTAGCTTGCCTTTTCTAAGGTGTTCGACGCTTCTTCAAGCTAGGGAAATGCTGCCTAGAAGAAATGGCTATAAGGGATGTGCAAAATTGGTTTGAAAACTATACTTAGTAGTCCACTGGCTGGGTTTTGGTATGTATTGAGTGAGAATCTGCACGATCTTTCGTAAGTATGGTTCCAGTGTACATTTTCCTGCACAAAGTTGATGATGGCATCGAGAGATGATATTCACAGATAACACCAAGCTGGGAAAGGCAGCAAGAATACTGGAGGGAAGGATTAGAGTTCAAAAAAGATGTTGACAGCCTGGAAAAGGGTCTGAAAAGGCAGGATGAAATGTAATGGGTATTGGTGCAATATCCTACATTTATGACAGAATACCCACCTGCACAAACACAGGCTGAGTAACTAATGGGGAAGCAGTAATTACACAAGAAATCTGGAGCTGTGACAGTGGATCTCATTTAATCTGAGACATCAAAGGGGTGAACTTACAAAAAAATAAGCAACTATTGTACAAGTAGGTATAAACCAGAAGGTAGTCTGCAAATCACATCAGTAACTCTAAAATTCAGCTGGAGCACTGCATCCACTTCTGGACACAGGTCCATGTGAAGACCGTCCAGAGGAGAGCGTGGGTGACCAGCACTCTAGAAAACATGACAGAAGAGGGAAGATTCAAGTCATGGTGCTGTTTTGAAAAAACAGAGGGGACGACAGTCTCTAAGTAGAGAAAAAGTACAGAAGGGAATAGAAGTGCTCCTCCGTGCACTGTGAACTGGACAGGAAGTAATGGGCCAAAGTCGTAGCAGGGAGGATTTACATTATACTTCACAGAAAAATTTCCACTGGAAGGAATAATTAAGCACCATTTACTTATGGAGACTGCAGAATCTCCACCACTGGAGACTGGCACTAGGACAAACTGAATGAAGTCACTGTGCTCTTTTAAAGGGTTCCATTTCCTAACCTAGGATCTTGTACAGCACACAAGCCTTCCTATGTTTATTGACTGACTTCTTCCTTCTTCCATAGTGCCTAATTAAAATAGATACAGCAGTAGCTTTCATTCAAAATATTTTTGCTGTCATACAGTAAACTTTGAGATGCTGTTGTTTACCATCAAGGAAATTGTTACCATTAATACAAACAGTTCATAGCAGTTTCTGCATGAATAAACCTCACACTGTGGCTTCTCCTCAGAGAAATGTAAATATTCAGGTGCAGTCCTAGATACACATATGTTCAGAGTTCAAAATGAAAAAGAAGGAAGATTTTCTTGCATCTGGCTGGACTCCGT
Source organism: Nipponia nippon (assembly GCF_047370975.1). Classification (NCBI taxonomy): domain Eukaryota; kingdom Metazoa; phylum Chordata; class Aves; order Pelecaniformes; family Threskiornithidae; genus Nipponia; species Nipponia nippon. The sequence goes on along the minus strand of NW_028262413.1, from coordinate 32,629,096 downwards.
CCCAGAGAATTGCACCAAGGAGTATTAGCCCTTAACTGCGAAAATATTTCCGATAGGTCAGTTTTTGTCTCTGGAAGGCAGTAAATTGGGAAATTCCAGTCTTGCAAATCCTATCTCTAGCTCTGGACTACAGAAAGCATAATTAAAATACATCGTTTTCTGTCACCAAAATTGTATATGAAAAGCATCTTCAGCCTGATCAGTGTACAGCTGTGAGTCTAACAGAGTAGGAGCGATGTAAGTACTGACACTTAAAAATCTTTCTGGAAATATTATCATCATTATGCCAAAAACAACCCATACGGTAACTGCTGCATCAAATGCCTAGATAACATCAAATGCATGTATTTGTGTTCAGGCTGTTGATTTAAAGATTGCTGTTCATAATTTTCTTAGTTTATAAGAAAATTACTCTTAAATAATGAAATATGCTGCAACTACTTCGAAACATCTTACATACTCTGAAACACCTTACTTTCCATCAACCTTAGTTTTGCCCCTTAAGCCATCTCAGTATAAATGTCTTAATAGGATGCTGGAGATCAAACCATGAATCTCTAATAATGAAAATATCAGGATGATCACCTGGCAGTCAAGTACATCCTTCAAAACTAGAAAATCCTTCTCCTGAATGATAACATAATCGTTACCATCATAAGGCAGCAATACAGAGCACATTTGTTTAAAGCTTCACTTTTTAATTTCCATAAAACAGTAGCCAACAGTTACCTATGTGTGAAAGTATCAGAACCATTTCCAAGATCTGAAACAATAAAGTTTCTCACTTTTGTGAAATGTAATTTCAAGGTGTTAAAGCCACAATTTATAATCACCTTACAATGAATGTGTGAAGCAAATTAGACTATTGCTTTGTGTCCATGCAGCCAGGCTACTAGACACAAAACAATACAGGATTTTAGTGGGGACCTGGGACATTGCAAAAATGTTTCCAAACCCTCAAGAAAGAGAAGTTACTAAACCACGTCCAGCCTAGTTACATTCATTCTTCCCAAAGCAATTAGGGCGCAGAAGGAATGAATGTTTAAATGTGCAAGTAATTTTTAAATGTCTGTATCAATTAATGCTTGTTAACACAGCACAGAGAGGGACACACATTAATACAGCTCTCTGAAGATTTGCTAAAGCTGTTCTCCCCACCCCTACCTCAAGTTGGAGTCAATGCAACATAGTAATGCAGCAATCCTTTCCAGTTTGGCAGTAAGGCTGCAGCCAAATATGTAAGCTATTCACAAATATTATCCAAAAACGGAGGGCAAGCACAGTTTGTGATTTAGGGTTCACCTGGTACAGACCTTACGGAGGAAGAAACTGTTTGTGCTGAAATAGCAGAGGTAGCTTTACTAACTGTAAAGTATCTGAGGGGGAAAGAAGGGGAAACTTCAGCAAAACACTATTGTGAAAAATAATGAATCACACTCACAGACATTAAATATAAATTACCTCTCCTTTAGCCAAAAAGCAGCTGTACAAAAGCTGATGTTAACCATTATCCGTTTTCCATTGAAACCGTTCTGTACTGGCTCAAACACTTTAAAACTATATATACATACAAGCTTTCAGCAGCTCACCCTCCCCCTTTCTGAATTACTGCGTGAATTCTGAATTCTGGTGAAAATAAGCTGGTTAAGTCCTTTAAGCAGCCTACTCAATGTGATGCCCAATCCATAGCGAGTAATCAAGGATTTGGGGAAAAAAATCCACTGCTTCTCTTAACGAGAAACACAAGAAGGTTTTGCACTGTTATTCAATACTCAGGCTAATAAAAGCGATTAAATATCCCTCCTCACTCACTACTCCCGTTTATTTGGCATTCTCCTAAATTCTAAAATACTCCGCAGTGAAACAGGAGCGTAGACATGAACTGGCATTACCCTATCATTGCAAGGGAACAGCAAAATTGTATCCAGTGCAATGACTGTGTCTTTAAGAGAGGGAAGTCAGAGGAAAAATATAGCAGCTCTCAAGTTGCATTAGCTGCTATTCTTCTGGAATAAATAATTACTGGACAAGAGATGTTGCCAAGCTAATGACCTATTCAGATAGATTCTGAGAAGGAGATTACTGATGAAATAAATATTTTGAATTTTGTGGCTCTCTAAAAGACCAGTAAGCTTTTGTTACAATATACCCGAGGATACCAACCTTACCAAGTATTTGTGCTAGATAAACCTTACATGTGCTAACACTTCAGCTATTCCAAAGCTTATTGCCTGTATATTGACCAGCTTATACACAACACAAATGTAGAACAAAATCATATATTAAATTAATAGCACACTCTTGAGAACTCCAGTGAAGACGCAAGAGAATTCAAAACACATGGAGGTATTTTCCTTGACTATGGACTATACTAAATAGGAAGATGTATTAGTTACAACTGGGAATTACTGTAGACAGATATCTGCCACAGACATACTGCATGATATTTCACACTAGAACATTTACAGTGCACATGAAGCCTGATCCAGAAATTTGCACTGCCCTAGGATGCACAGATGCATCAGGAAAATTGTTTTGGTTCCTTCATTGTGGAAGACAGCCCTTGCCCTGACTGGAACACCTTCCAAGCTTTAAGTTACACCACTAAGTAAATAACGCAGAGTAGCACAGCTTGTTATATGGGATGGAGAAACACTAATACACAGCCCTGGTGCTCTAGCAGGTGTTTCTTACACCGGACCAGTTCTCTAACAGTGAGTTTTAGCTAGATTTCAGTTCATGTAGACTACTTGCACAGCACAGAAGACTCATACCTAGGCTGTCTCTCCATTTCCAAAAATAAATAGACTGTATCGTAACAAGGTAATTCACAGCAATTGTGACCAATCATATTGGTTTTGAAAGAGATGATGAGAATGCAGACGGAAGGACCTATAGACAGACTTATCTGTATAAACTCCAGAAAAAAATAGAACTGGTATAAGATCAAATGCAAATGTATAGACATTTAACTACATTTTACAATACATATAGTCATTTAAATTGTTTTTTCTTCTAAATATTTTCCACCTCTTTTAAATCTCCAGTCTGTATGTGTTTGGTCAGATTCTTTAACTGATACTAGATGTCTGCTTCCATTTGCGAACATCTCTGTAAGCACAAGGCCATGATTCCACTCTGCAATGGGCAGCAAATAGAGAGTCACAGAAAGTTCCCACGGAATCTCTTTAACGTTGGCTGTGAGTCCTTCAAAAGACAATAAGGATGGCTCGTGGAAATGAGATGTGAATGAAATGTATTTCAACTGAGCTAAGCATGTTAGAAGGTAATTGGAGTCAGAAAATGATTCTTGATGTAATATTTTATTTCCACTGAAAGACAATCACTTCCATTTTGGTGGTGATTGTGGACAGAGTGGAGATGGTACTGATGTGTGGTTTGGCACAATGTAGCAGTACTAAAAATAGGACGAAGGATGCCTGCTGGTATTATATATGATTCAATACGTTTAGTTTAGAATCAACTAGCTAACAGCAAAGATGAGCAATTAACAGTATTCTTCTTTTGTATTTACACTGAAAGCAGTTGAGATGGTTTCAGAGTAATTTCCAAAATGCTTACAACATTAGTAAGATAGAACTCTTTCCCATCAGTGTTTCAACCAAAAACTCATTGATAGTTCTAAGAGTTAAATTAATCATGACATTTAGCTTCTCCTTTAATGGCATCAAGAATGATGGATAAATAGAATAAATAGCATTTTAGGCAGGATGCTTCATATTAGATCCTGCCATAGCTAAGACTTGCTTAATTGCATTGGACAAAATAGTAACCAGATGCGCTCTATAAATTACAAACCACAAAATCAGGCTAAACCTTCCCTTCTCGCAGAATTACTCCTATAAATTGCCAAGATGTTCACATAGTCCTGTGAAGAGAGCCAAACAGGTACCCAGACAGGTTAAGTCTCCTTCTCCCTAACACTGGGTAGCATCGTATCTGACAAGATATCACTGTAATCAAAGCAGATTTATGTTCAGAGTGAAATAGCATTCAGACTGAGAAAGCATGACAAACTTGGCATCTGGGTCTTCAAAACAGGTGTAGCTTTCAAAAGCAAGAGCAAGAATTCCTGAGAAGGAGCACTGGACACAAATCTTCATCTGCACACAGCACACACAGCATCAATTCTATCTGCAGCTGTTTTAGGCAGGAAAAACTAACTCCATAGTTTGGATACTATTGCAAGTATAATCTGACCTAATTTTGAACTGGATTTTATCCAGTGTTCCCCAAGGAGACTTGATCCACTGATGACTTCTAAACTGATTTTCATAGAACCGATCCAAGATTTTTCAAATATCTCCTTTAATTTCCCAGTGACTAATGTACACTGTTTCCATCAAGATAATGTTTTATTCTAGTAAAGAGAACCGAAGCTTTTCATTTAGTAAGTTCACCTTCTTCCTGCATATGCTGCGTCTTCTCTCTGTTCCCAGCTCCCACCCCAAATGAAAACAGAACTTGAGTCACAGAAGGGCTAAACGTGTCGACCCAGCTAACTGTAAGAATTTTCCATCTTGTCCAATGCAGATTTATGCAGCAAAAGCTGCTGTCCCCAGACAACAGGGCCTTTGACATTTTTAAGTTAAACTTTCCAACTTAACTACTATCACTTAGAAAAAGTTTAAATTTTTTCTTTAAAATGAGGATGCTGCAAGCATGCTAGAAAAATGACTGAAAATATTTTTCTAGATAACTACCACTGATTTTAACGGGAGCTACTCAAACTCCATTGCGGTGAATAATCACCTCAGCAAACTTATATACATACATGAAAACAAACATGCTAAATTTGACTTACTCAGATTCATACACACTTAAAGTACTTAAATATTGTTTTGCTGAACCAGTACCTAGTGAACCTGCACAATACCTGAAAGAATTTGGTATTTCTTCATGGTTCATTTTGCTCACACTTTCCCTGTGCTCCTACTCTGGAACAGGAACCCAGTCCCTATGTATATCCCCCTTGCACTGCCAAAAAGACCGTGCATCGCCAAGACACTTCATCTAGCCACCACCCTCAATAAAGAAGTCCCTTGGTTATGCTTCAAGGACCTGATTTAAACCCTCTTGCTTCCTACACAGATTCGACGTGAAGGAGGACGCAGTTAGGCACAGCCATCTCGTTCTCTGCGCAACAGGAAAGGAGAAGACAAACCACAGGTCACTCACCCCACCCCATTCCCCAAGGTGAGCAGCAGTAGCCAAAGGAACTCTGTAATTCCAGTTTCTGCCAGTCAGGACACTACATAAATAAATAAGTAAATGCTGCGGAATGATCTTATTGAAAATCCTCCAAATTTCAGTGCAGCAACAATCTCTTAATATTGTTTGAACACAAACCAGAGATTGAATGTTCTGCAATAAAATTTGTCAGTGACGCTAACAAAAATATTAAATTTCAGCAATATGCTGACTTTTTAAAAATGGACATCTGTTTATATTTAGGTTCTTCATGTGACTATATTCAATAACAATGAAAGGATGAGTGCATTCCTTACCCCAAATCCCTCCAAAACTGGTGGGTGACTATCAAGCTGATTAAATTGAGAAATTAGCAGTGGAGGAAATCAAATCGTGCAGTCCTTGTTCAGGGGAAACACTCCTATTGAAATTAAAGGGAAGAACCTGAAGTTCAAGTAACTGAAATCATGTGACGTGAGTCAGGATTGCTGCATTTGGCACAGGATCTGTAAGGGATCCTAGACTATCTCTCAATGCCTCTCCATCCTTGTCTTCTGAAACTTGCCTGGTCCCAGGGCTTTGCGAGCTACACTATGTTGTATCACAGTTTTGAAGCATGTAAAAGCAGAACCTTGCTAGAGTTGAGAAAGTCTGGTTTCACATGCGAATTACAGAAAATTTAAACCACAGGGATGAAAACGCTGAAGTACCTATCTGCTGTGCTCTGCTCTACTCACCCCAGCAAGCGATATCAGATCACTGAAGTGGTTGCCATTCAAATCTCCATTCTTATTGCTGTCACACCACTGGCATTGGACGTATAGCAAAACATACCAACCAGAGCAGCTGTGCAACACTTAAATACCACCTGTCTCCTGCAGGAAATTTCTGGTTTACTATTTGAAATTCAGACCAGCCCACTTTCAGTGAGCCCCACACCAAAGACGGCTATAGTTTTCTAGTAGGATTAAGGCACTCCAGCCACAACTACCAGCAGTCTACTCACTGAGTTTTTGGGGAGTTCCTTGCCAACCATCTGAACATTCACAGCTGGCAAAGAAATCTGGAAAGCCTCAACCTTGGGATGCTGGGTTGTCACTGCTGTAACCCATTTCAGCGGGTGACTGAATATATTGGTTCTAATGGAAAATTTTAAAGAAGCCTTTGATGCCATTAGGAATGGAGACGGCCAGTTTCCCAGCACAGTTTCAGGTCACATACAAGACTCTACTGCAAAGAATGCTCGAACTAGGAAATGAGGAAGAAACGTGGACGGACACAGATCATTAGGTCTGCCTGGGAACAAATGAAAAGTGTAAATAATGCCTGTCATTCTCACTATGAAATTGGTATTGTCTTTTTTATAGCTACTGATCTCCTATTTCTCACACTTATTTTTGTGGAGATAAACAAGAACAGTAAATTTTCATAATAATCTAAATATGTTATACATTAAAATTGTATGTTTTCACAATTATCAATAAAACAATTCTTGACAACAAACTGAATTAATGCAGACAATTTAGTCTGCATTACTTAAAGTACTTCTGGAAATAACTAAGATTCTCATGCACTTGAAATTTTAGGAAATGGCGAAAGCCACAGTGAGATCAGATTTTTTTGTTGTGTTATGCAAGTATAAATCTGAACTATTTACACTGAAGATTTCAAGTGTTTGAGCAAAGGTTAAGAAGCTGGTTACACAATCTCAAATCAAGAGATGTGAGTAAATTAGATTACAGTTCATAATCAACCCTATATATTAAATACATGTCAGAGGATAAGAAAGAACTGATGATGATGCAAAACTGTAGGTGTTTTTACTATAATTTTTTATTTATTGCTTTCCTAGATTACCTTTTGAACAAGCTATATATAAACAAACTCCACAGAAATCTGTTCATTCAATATCCCTCTTTAAAGCCATATTTTCTTACACAACTGAAAAGGCAAATGCAATTGGTTTCCTTGGTTCTAAATATGCTAGAAATATACATTTCCAGTAAACAAGTAATGCCCACTAATATCATCCTTTCAAAAAAGAGCTAGATTCCATTGTACTGCCACTTCGGTAATACCATCAACACTTCCATAATTCTATTTTCAGAGGTTTATGTTAATGATCTGCCACATTTTGCTGCTGGCTGGCAGACACTGTACAAAGTTAAGCATTCACACCCACACAAATGAACAACCGACTCTTCCAGCCTGTATTCTGTACAGGACCACAGCCTCATACAATTCGCCTCTCCAGAAGATGTACAAATCTGAGCATCATAAAAAAAAAAAAAAAAATCTTCCACCATCACATGAAAAAGGGTAGAATGGAAAAATTCCTATTGAATACCATGAAGTCAGGACTTCACCTACAGAGCTTTTAAACATAACGTCTTTTAGATATGTGCCATTGAAGAAATTACATTTTAATTGCAGGACCAACAGTAGTCACACCAAGCAGTTTATTTTTGTACAGTAGGATGCACAAACTTTTTGTGATATATAATAGCTTTCCTAATACTGCTCTAATATACTAATAATAGTAGAGCCTCCCATATTGTAAGCATATACAGTGGATTTCACAGGCAAGACACCTGCAAAATCTCAAAATGTATTTTATTTAAAATGATGCATTGGGCACTCTATGGGCAGAAAAAGCAGACAAAATCAACAACATACACTTTTCTGGGATCTTAGCATCTGCTCAACTTATAGGCTGAATGTTTAAACTAGGTTAGGTGAGAAGCACAGATTTATCTAGGAGATTATTTTGAAATAGTCTCATGTTAGTTAACCCTTAGTTTTCACACCTTATGCTGCTCCCAAGGATGTTGTTACACGATTCTCATTAGTGATGAAGTCAGCTTCAGAGGTTTCTGTCATATCACCACCATCTCCCCTGCCACTAGTCACTTGTGGGAATAAGTATCAGGAGATGGGATCATCTTAGTTTGGTTGCACTGCCAAAGCCAATGAACTGTGTGGTCACACTTCATTGAAGAACGGGTAAAAAAACCTTACAGCAGGCCAAAGACTGGGATTTTTCCTGGCTGTTTAATGTGGAGTAAAATGGTCCTTCAGAAAGTGAATGAGGCAATTACCTGAGGAAAACATCTTTTATAAAAATACAGAAAACTTCAGCCATCAGCCATTAAATATCAGCAAACACAAAACAAAGAAATGAGGTGACATTACTTTAGGATTGTGGTTGCGATGCTTATCTCTTCCTTCAACCTCAGAAAGGTAATTTTAAATTTGAAACATTAGCAACAGTGCTATTGGCTCTGATGATCAGTGTTGATGGATTTGATATTTGGCAGAGCCTGCCTACCTTCTTAGATTTCAATTTTGGACACTGTATACTGTGGGACTGCCCTCTCCCAATGATAAAATGAGGTGGCCGTGCTTAACCAGTGCATAACCATAGGAAAAGCCATAAAATACGCAAATGAGATGGCAGCAAAGCTTATTCTCTTCATTTAAGTTTTTGCTGGTTCCCTCTCTGAAATGCCAGTTGAGACTTTTTGAAGGTGAATCAGAAGAGGGCACTGCACTTTTCAGATGTCAGCTACCAATAAGTAGGACCAGACTATGCCATTTTTATGCAAGTCGTGACTCCTATTATTGCATTTACTAAATTTCAGACAGTCTGCAAATCAAAAAAAATTATTTCCAGTCAGTCAGTCAGCAAGCTTGTGGATATTCTTTGAGACTTTTGACGGTATGGGTTAGTCACAGTTTGGGAGTTCTGTTTTTTTATGCTAGCCTGTAGACCTCACATCTGGTTACCGGGAGCAGTCAACATAAAATCCTAAAGTAAACAGCACTCTGATTTATTTGCTGCTTCATTTTTAGACTTTGATTCTGCAATCGTATTTATACATGCTTACTTCTAGAACATTAACAGTCCCTCATTTATTTGGAATATTTACCTGACTAAAGTGAAGTACAGAGGAGGGTAATAAGAAACATTTACTTTCAGTGGCTCTTGTTTTTGTTGTTGGGATGCTGTAAGGCTCAGCTTTCTTCTCTTTTCTCTTTGGTAGATTACTGTAGAAATCGCAGTTAAATGATAGCACAGTGTTTGAGCTTGCTTTTTGCCTATTTCCATTTACTGAAGCTCACAGAGATCAAGTTGATTGTCCAAGGTCACACAGGGAGCAAATGACACCATAAGGATTACAGCTCCAACTCCACTCCCTCACGTTCCTGCAGTTCTTTATGCTGAATCACACGGCAAAGTTAACTCTTCCTCCCTGAAAACTTGCTCAAATTCTCCCCCATTCTTCTGTTTTACAGCACTTCATCGCTCTTCCAAAACATTGAAAACAATATGCGACTCAGTGACCTTTTTTATTCTGTTGTATTTCTCAATAATAAGAATTACTGCATTATTAAACCACATATTTGAGTATTTATTTAGTTTCTTTTCTTTAAGAGCTGCCTCTTTGCAACAGCCTTTGGAAGTCTGAGAATAAACTGCTTTTCTCTACCAGTCAATTCCTTTTGAAAAACACTGGATTTTTTTCTTGCACTGCATTTATTTGGTTTCTGTATTTGTGGACTAGTTTGATTTGGACTCGATGATTTTAAGGGTCTTTTCCAACCTAAATGATTCTATGATTGTGGAAGGCTCGGCTGGGATTAGCAACCAACTTCTACACGAGAAAGGCTCTAACCTGTGCTTAAAAATTACCTATTTTATACAGCCCTTAAAAGGATACCTATATTAAAAGACTACATAAGCACTTACTGACAAGATAGGCCTTCTGCAAAATGGTTACTGCTTGCAGCTTACATTCTTAGACTGTGATCCCATCATCACTTGTATGTAGGTCATTTGTTTCACGTAAGTCTTTACTCCTTTATTTGAACTGATTCCTTCGAAGAAAATATATGGACGCACATGAAAACATGCAGCACCTCAACAATAAACTAAAGGTAGCAGAGAGCAAACCTCGCAGACAGACGACTACTTAGCAGAAAAATACTACAGTCTTAGCATTAAATGAATCCTGATCTGGCCTTCATAGCAGAAATGTGCATGGGTAATCTAGCAATTCAGAAAGCATTTCCAGCCCACTGGAAATACTTCCAAATTCAGAACAAGTGAGGCAACTCTTGGAAGAAGCAGCAATGAGCGATTCACATCTTTCTATGAGGTAAACTGGTCATTTCAACTTGTGATTTATTAGAAGTATTAAAGGCAAGCTATTAAAATTTCCACTCTCTGGATCTACAACAAGATCATATTCAGCAGAGACTCCACATGCTCAATAACTTAAATTTGTGTAACTGTCTAGAATTCCTGACAATTGTAACCATACCAACATAAAGTGAAGGGTTAAAAAGATACAACAGGACAGCATGACACATACAGTATTAACTATTTGTTTTTGTTACTTATGGCAAACAAAAAATATCACACTCTCCATCCTTCAAGATACTGACAGTCCATATTTCTCGTACATTCAGAAGAACGGACAAGGCTTTTCCTGTCTTGATAACCAAAGGAATTGTTTATATGTATGTTGGGGATATTCAGTGGCGCTTCACAAAACTACTTTCAGGAATCGCAGGTGCAAGGTCGACTACACTATCGAGCTCCCATTTCCCAAGGCAACCTAAAGACAGAATATATTCCCGAGGGATAAGCCATCATGAAATATGCAGCTTGATGCAGTTCATACAAAATCTACAGGAAGCCTCCTCCCACAATGACTAGATCAGGTCCTCAGTGGGATGCAAACTGAGTGTTTCCTTCTCCCTAACAGCTCTCTGGCTTATTACGACAGGGCACACATACATGCAGGTATGTGCTGACAGACTCACGTACCAAAGCTGGTTGGATGCAATCCAGGTGTCGCACCTAAACTGTACAGCAGCAGTAGCATGATGAGGTGAACGAATATGCCTCCCTCTATTTTCACTAGACAGACTCCTACAGTCAAGGCAACTTTTTAGCAAAAGCGAAAGTATATATTTGAGATACATCAGCTTTTTGCATTTAAGGCGTCTTTGAAAACAATGATCAGCTGTCTCTGCTCCCTTGCCCACCCCGTGCTTGGCTCTTCAGCATTTTTTTCTTTTGTCTTTAAGGCCTTACCAGAAACTGACCTACCAGCCCCAAACATCCAATTGCAAGGTCCAGGAACACATGAATTCCTTTTTTCATTAATTTCAGCATATGATATATGAAAGCAGAGGACTGTTCCATACGAATTTCATAGTTCTACAAGCCTACAGCTAAGGGCAGTAGCACATGCTGCCCTTCTAAGAAAAAGGAAGAGGAATCAATTATCAAGAGATGACTGGGAGGGAGCCAAATTATTCCTACCTAAGGAGGAGTGAATCTACAGGGAGCCTCTTGATTCCTTTGGTAGGCCACAGAGCAAGTCTAATGTCCAAGTAATAAATTAAGCTCTGCAGAAGAGGGGCTGCTTCAGACTCTGGGCGTGGTGTCAACTCCTCCTGGGTTAGGGAGAAGGGCCAACAGTCTCCACCGGCCTCAGAAACCAGAAGTGCTAAATACTTCGCTTAAAAAACACTAATCATGAAACATGTGAACCTTTTGAAACAAAACCTCCAGGTATTACTTGCTGACGTAACACAATTTGTTCCAAATGCTTGAAACAGTTACCAGAGCTCTTTGCAAAATAACTCATTTAAGAAAAGAAGAAAAAGAGAAAAAAGAAATTATCTAATTTGATCATTTCTAATGATAATTTCCCTAAACCTTCACATATATGTAAATACTTAAATTATGTGGCACATCACTGCTTTCATTAAAATCCTTCTAATACATAATTTTATTAAACAGCTGATATCAAACACATTTTAGATGCACAAGCTGAACAGCAGATTTTCACCCTTAATACTAACAGGAAATTATGAACTCCCCTCTATAAACTGCTAATAAAATAATTGACTCAACATGGAAAGTAATAAGCAACCCAGCGATGAGGTAGGAATTTTCTATAAAATGCCCTATTCACTTTAAAAAGTTTTAATGCCCTAAAAATGGAGATGCTAAAAGCAATTTCAAGAGTTGTCTTTTTTCTGGAGCACGATTTTCTTGCAAATGACATCTGTGGCACTTAACGCCGTAGTGCTAGAAGAATTAGAGAGAGCAAACATACTTCAGTAATCACCACAGCAAGGATACCATCATGCTGAAACTGCTACGCTACTTCCCGGATACACAAGAGTGCCCGGCACAAAAGGCACGCCGGAAAGCACCGAGTTTCCCTAAGTGCCAAAGCACTCACCAAGTTCACCAGAGCACTGAGCCTATTCAGATACAATAATCAAGATATTTTATGTGAAGAATGTGACTCTCTCTGTACGACTCTCTCAGAGAAAAGAATTTCCACTGGAAAGTATGTGCAGATAGGTCTTCTCTCTGTTCGAGTGAAGTAAAATGGACTCAAACTATTTGTATATGTTTGCAACTTGCTCATCACCTATGTTTGTTTTTTTTAACATACAGTGAGATTGACTGCAATTCTAGATAGCATATAATCGCATGCTTAGGTTATTTTGTAGTCATTACTATTAAATACACACTTAAAATTAAATACCTGCTTTAATAGTTTTCTGAGCTGGGACAAGGGCATTTGTAATGGTTTATTGAAGGGCATTTGTAATGACCAATTTCATTCTAGCCAAGGGCAAATGATGCTTTTTAGATGTATGTGAAACACTCATCCAAATACTATTGTGACAGATAAACTAAGAAGTCTCTGGAGAAAGAATAACGAAAATTGTTATCTTGCTATTATCTATTATGTGAATTAAGCTTTGTCATCTTTGGTGCTTTGTCTTGATGAGTTTTAGTTCCAATAGCATGATAATAGGCACAACTCCAGTCTGAATAGTAAAGGGTTTTGTTAGTATGCTTTGATTTTTTATTTTTAAGGGCCTGATCCTGATGCTATTGCATTCATTATGAGTTGTATAATCAACTTTGATGGAAGCAGTTGGATCCTAAGTGAGTTTATACGGGAAACAGAAGATCCTTTTTTATTACTGAAAGAAAAGTTTAACACTGGGCAAATACTATCTAGTTTACACAGCCTAAAAGGAGAGGCCATTACCTGTTCAGCTGACTGAAAAAGTAACTAAAGGTTTTTGTTTCCTTTGTTTTCTAGAAAATAGTTCATAATTTGTTTCAAGTTTTTTGGGAGACTTTTTCCTTTCAGAAGTTTTCTTACCTGTGTGATTTGTTTGGGACTATCTTTGCCTTGCACAGCTTGTTTAGGTTTGGGCCAGGAGAAAGATGAGGAACTGTGCTGGACTAAGCAACCCTCTAACTCAGTCCTCACCTGCAGGGTAGCTCGCAATTGAAACATCCCCTGGTTAAAGATTCACCACAGTTAGGTTAGGTTAGATTCACCCAATTAGTTTGTTATTACTGAACACCTTACCTCACATGTATGTCTGACAAGTGACTGCTCCTCTATTAACCTTTTTGATATAAGAAAGTTTTGGGAGGAGCTCCTTACAAAGCAGAATGAAAGCTTTGCTACTGGATTCAAGGCTGCATAAAACCACCTCAGTTTCAGGTTCTGGAAGTAATACAAGTCTTATTGTACACTAATGAAATGGATGGGCACACGGGACCACATCTAAACCTGCAGCTGTCACATCTGCACGATCCCGATGAGCAATCCAAGCACACCTTCTGGCTTTTGTTTTTGAACGTCCAGGTCCGTTCCATCCAGAAATATTGTGGGTGCTAAAAACCCACATGAATCAAAAGTTAAACTAAGGGAAAATTTTCCTGATGCCCCTGAGACCGGAAACACCAACTTTCACATGCACTGCCTCTGGGAACTGCACAATTACATCAGTTGACATATATAAGTTCTCTCTTTAAAACATACTTGGGCTTTGAATGTGCAGTTTGGAACCCAGCTGGACCTCTAAATGGCTGGGTAATGATTTTAAAATATGTATTTGCCCAATGGAGTTATTAAGGTGTTTAGTGGTAATACATATTTGCTACTCAGGCATGCACCACTAATAAAGTTTCTTATGAAAACGTCTTTTAACACGTAATTGTTGTAAGAGAGCAGGAGCTACTTTTCAAGCACTCAGCTACATCAGCTTTCTTTGCAAAGTACCAGCCTTAAGAGATCACCCACTTTTCTCGTTTAAAATAAGCTATATTTTTTTATTCTAGGATATGCAATGGATCTGTTATTTCATGAACCTGTTATTTCAGAACCGGACTGGACATGGTCTTAGGCAGCCTGCTGTAGTTGACCCCACTTGAGCAGGGGAGTTGGACCAGATGATCTCCAGAGGTCCCTTCTGACCTCAACTGTTCTAAGACTTACAAGTACAGGTACAGCCTTTATTTCTATCTTTATTTCTATCCAAAGACTCCAGTTCCAAGTAGCTCATGTTTTCTTTCAGATTTCCCCTTATGAGGAAAAGCTTACTCTGTGTATCAATAAAAACACCACCTTGACCTGAGATCTTGCCAAAAAACTCACGTGTATTGTACTTATGCATAAAGACACCCATAACCTTTAATTACATCTTCATACCACAGGATCGAAGTAATTTGGGATCGTTCCATGCAATGTACCACAGAATACTAAACAGTAATAATGACAATTAAAGCACACATTTTTAAGTTAAGTGCCTGAAATTAGGGAATCAAATTCATTTTAAAGTTTCTTAAACCACACGTGAGATTGACAGACAGAACTGCATCCGCAGTTCATCCTGACAGTAAGTCAGAAACATCTCTATAAGGTATTCACATATGTTCTAACTCCTACAGATTTTATCATCGGTATGACTTTCTGTACCAAAAGCAGCCAGTAGTCTTTTCCCAGCTGTTTGGACTTTATCTTAAATGCCACAATATTTGGGATTTTTCTTAAAATTTTTCAGATAAAAATATTACAACCTCTACGTTCATTTTCAAAATGGCATTTTGATTTTCATGTGTGCAGAGACAATGTTTTTTAAAAGTAACTCCATTAAAGGCCAAAACTTTAGTAAGTGAATAAAAATCCCTCCCCAAAATGTGGTCTTTGAGGCTTCATTTCAGTGCAGCAGTCATGTTTTTCAAGGCTTTAGTTTGACTATGTATATTGTAAAACAGCTATCCACATGACAGAAGGTGGGGTAAAAGAAGCTTAAAGAAAACAATTGACCCTGGAAAAGGAAATAAACATAGTTTTTGTTCTGAAAAGTAATTCTCTTCTTTTCTTTCCTGCAGTACACAGAGCACGATCTACAGGACATGCATCGACACATACTCTAAATACTTTGCATACCTTCTCCACCCTTACACGCAGAAGGGCAGTCCTCCAACTCATGAGCTCATGCAAGCCAAACAGTTCTAAGATTTCTAATGCACTTTGGATAATGAGCAGAGCACTCTACAGCACAGGACACTGAATTTCCCTTCATGCATCTGCACACTCGCACATATAGTCTGTGTTCCAGAAGAGCTCATATCTCTATATGGAGAGGCACATCTCCATCCTGTTCCTGAAACATTCTACCCAGTGTATTTCAGCAGCTCACCTAAGATTATTTCCACAGACTCTTACTAATTTTATTCAATGTAGAGATTCAGCTCGCCACTTTTAAAATGCTTTTATGGGTGTTACTTTTTATATTGCTGAGTGTCTGTTCATCCCTAGAACCATATGAGGACTTGTAGGCATTAAGTCTGATTTCTCTTCCTGTTTTCTTCTCTTTATCCAGAACCAAAGCTCATGGGCTATCTTCAACTTTTTCTTTTCTTTTTTTTTTTTTTTTTTTTTTTAACTGATCTTCAATTTATAAGGAGACATATTATGTACTTTTTCCAAATAATTACAGTTCTAGAGGGGAAAAAAAAAAAACAAACAATGTGTATTGTATACCCTTGGACCAAACTAAACTCGGAATCACAGTGTCAGAATCCTGACTTAGGTCTTTTGACCTTTTGGACAAAGAAGTATGCAATCATCTGACTGGGTTCCTCATTACACGCTTAGGAGACAACATCCTTCCTTTATAAAGACAGAAATATAGCATCAGTGTATCTGTCAGTAACAAAATATGGCACGTTCTCAGTTCTGAGGACTTTTCAGGAATAAGTTCTGATTTCGATCTTACAAATCTTTCTTTACAGTAGGTAAATCCACTGAATTTAGGAGTTGCAACTGAGTTGCACCTGTAAAAACAAAATCAGATGCCAGCCTACAACTCTATTGGTGAACTCATCTTCCATTCACATATAATTCAGTCCTCCTTTCTTTCACACAAGTTTGATATTCTTTCGGGCTTTCCTGGGGTACACACCATAAGCAAGCATTGCAAGCACAAGAGGTCAGGCTTTCACATAACCCCCAATTGTTCCCTACATTTCAGTTACATATATTTGAAAATATATTATTATAAAATTGAAGAAAATGTCATGTTCAAATGCTTTGAATCAGATTTCTTATATTACATATATTACATATTTTTTACTTTCTTTTTCTCTAAGCTAGCTGAAATTTTATTAAATAACCAAAATATATCAGCATCACTGTGTTTTCCTTTTTTCACTGGAGAAGTTACACATTAAAAAGTCTGGCCGCCTTAGCATAGCTCTTTGCTTCTCTAGCACTGGCACGCAGACAGACTTCGTGTAGTAGTCAAGTACATTTTATTGATTTATTTTGTCTAATTGCACTTTACTCTCTATCCCTATTGAGGAGACAGCACAAGAAGGGAAACTGTGCCATACAGAAGTTTGTTTTTTAACAATGATCCCTACAAGAGCCTACTGTTTTCTCCTCCTTTCCTGAGAGCACTCACCTCTTATGGAGTCACAGCCTGTTCACCCATGGCTATCAGCCATCCAGAGTTAAACTCATTCTGTGACAGAAGCTGGCCTTCAGTCAGTGACCAAATGCAAAGGTCATTCTGGATGATTTTCCAACAGTTCATTCACTTCATTTGCAGTTGTCACATGGGAATTGCTATTTTCACAGCACACCTCCTTAGCCATAGAGAAGAGCAGCACATTCACTGGATACTGGCTAGAATGTGAGCCGAGGCCTCGCAGCTCAGACAGAAGCAAACTGAGCTCTAGTTTCTCCAGAAAACCATTCTTATGACTGAACTAATGGAATTGGGATTTCTCAATGACACCACATACATTTTCAAATGCTAATAAACACAACAGATGTATCTACATTATAATTTTAGTTTGGATAAGGAATTTCCTTTTAAAGCAAAACTCCCTCCAAAGTCCCTACTAACCATTGTTAGTTCCTATTGCCAAGCAATCTCTAAGCGCACAAACTGGATTCCTTTCAGATTAAATTAATCCGGAAGACACTCTACTTCTGACAAATTACATTTAGCTCACGGGACCAGACGACGGCTAACCTCAAGAACAACTCCCAAAATGCACACGCTGTAAATATTGGGTCCTCAACATAACCATTTTTCTCTAAAAAAACTTCATGCTCCCATTGCATGTAGACAAAGCCAATGTCATTATAGCGCTGCTTTATGCAGAAATTAAAGTATTGTGTGTTAAGGTGAGGAACACAGCTCTACATTAGACTTTTTCAATATGTTTCTTGGACTTTTTAAAATAGATAGAAGAAAACAGGAAATTCCCATCACTGTTTGAATGAATAATTTAAAAAAATAAGAATTAATCAATCTCCAAACCATACTTTTCAATAGAATCGGATTCTTTGTGCTATACAGACTTTTACATACATTTAAATAACATTATTTTAAAATATATGCATTTACATTTTACAGATCACATGTTCTTGTTAGATATGTATGCCTGATTTCTATTCCTCATGAAATAGAAATTCAAATGAACTCATGGCTGGAAAATTTTGCTCAGATATTGTATGTAGATAATTAATTGGATGAATGTTGAAGACCCAAAACTTTTGCATATTAATGATAAATATTTTCTACTGCCACAGAAGTCTCAATCTATGAAGTTAAAAGAATAATAACATTTTTATTTTCTAACCACTTCTTATGTACCCAAGTATCTTGCTGACCTGCCCCTTCGGTGGCAGCTTGTTTGCACTGGCCCTGGAATGAGATGTCTAATATGAGTAATATTACTGCAGTATACTTTCATATGTTATAAACTGATTAAACATGCAAGGTATGTCACATGAACTGTGGCTAAAGGCAAGTAAGGTACAGTAATACAATGAGTGCTTTTACTGAAGTCTCACAATGTCAGATGTAAGTGCAGGGGCCTCTTGGGATATAGACTTTCAAAGAAAAGATTATCATGAATAATACTAGAAAAAAGGTCTTTTAGGTAACAGCATATTACTTATTTGTCCTTATGCAAACTCTATCTCAAAAAAGTGACAAGAGGCAATAGTCTCAGAAACAATAAGGATTTTTTCTCAGAAGAAAGCTGGTAGCTTTCTTCGTTGCAATTCACAGAAAAAGAAACACAGAAGAATAAACAGCAGAACCAGAACATTAATAAAGTGGCGCTTTGATAATAGCAGGACACGTCTATCATACCTGTATATTCAAAACCACTTGAATCTTAAGAGATCCAATATCCTAGGCTGTAGAAAAAACCTTCTGAAACTCGGATTTGTTTTTAACAACACAGCCTTTTCTTCTTTGAAACTGAACACCTGCTTTCAAATCTCTGTTTGTAGTTCAGGCCCCTGCCCTGCATGGCTCTGTAGAGGATGGCTATAACAGAAAGCGGAGGTATAGCCTCTGGCATGTACTAGCATATCAATCTTGCTAGTCTATGATACTAGCATATCAATCTTGCTAATATGATTACAAACATCTGTGAAGACAAATGTATACAGATTTTAAGCTGTCTGTGGCATAGGTGCATATGCCACTTGCCAATATATGCAAATCCTCAGGTCATCATATTTTCATTGCAACTGATGGCCATGCTAGCTAGATTAGACTATTACAAGTATAGGAACATATGCTACCTTCACTTTGCCTTCCAAATTCAATATCCAGCAGTAACTGTGATCAATACCCAATATGAACAGGTGCTTTGGTCAACAGAAAGCCAACTTACATGTGAATGCAATAAATATTTCAATAAGCAATTATGCAATAAATATTTATTGAAATATTTAGTGAAATTATTGCAACATTGCAATAACTTATTGAAATATTTCAATATTTTAAATGCTGCAATAAATATCTTAATACATATTGTTCCATACATCATAAACTGATTAACATTTAGAGTATATGATATGAGCTATACATACATCCAGCATTTCCTTTATACACAAACACCACACAAGCCTGCACACACACAATTCCCCAATTAAATGGTGGGGGTGGATTTACCAATGTATAAATAAGATAAGACTAACTGCTGTTAGCCTTAGCCACATAGTTTTAAAATTCGTTTGTGCACAGTTCAGTGAACTAAAAAACGTATTTCAGTGCTGACTACTGGTAACTGTTTACTTTTCTCTCTTTGTAAACATTTATGCCATGAAAATTAAACTCAGATAAACAGATAGATTAGAGATACACTTCATCAGAATGAATATCAACATGTAAGAATAAAAGCAAAAGCTTATTTGTGGAAACAGTTTTGTCTGCATGCATTGGGCAGTATTCATAGGACTTGTAAAGTCAGAGAGCTAGCCTGATTTTGAAATTAAAAATACTTTTTAAGTCTTCCACCATACTTTCCGTTATGATTTTGATTACTGAAAGCTGCCACAACTGAATTGTAGGTTATCAGCTTGGGATTTTAAACTCCCAGATGTGCTAAAGGTACTGATTTTTCCACTCCATTTATGACAAATTGAATTTTGCAGGTCTTCAATGCTAACCCACCATTCCTATTATTTCATTTGGAAACAAACACCGTGTTGTCCTTAAGAACTTAAGTAATTTCTGTTGACTGTGGCAGTAGTGGTAAAAAATACAGAATTAATGTTACTATTGGATGAGCCAGAGCTGACTTCACAGAACAGTGTCTATTAGAAAAAGGGCCAAAAGCAATCCCATATTAAAAGATCATTCCGATCCCCAAAATTTCCTGAAGCATAATGCTAAATGTTAACTGGAGATTTAAATTTTACTCTAGGCTATACAGTAAGAGCAGGCATACTTTGACGTACAGTACACAGGATCACATTTCCTCTGTCTCAGCCACGCAGGGCTGATGCTAAGCATGTTTACTGATGAATTCTCCATGCTTTACAGTATGCAGCACAG
This sequence comes from Nipponia nippon, assembly GCF_047370975.1. Classification (NCBI taxonomy): domain Eukaryota; kingdom Metazoa; phylum Chordata; class Aves; order Pelecaniformes; family Threskiornithidae; genus Nipponia; species Nipponia nippon. The sequence goes on along the minus strand of NW_028262413.1, from coordinate 32,608,669 downwards.
GAACAATATTTTAAAACTGAAGACAAACTGCTAATACTTTATACAGCTAGGTTTTGTTCCCCTTATAAAATTTGATAAGAAACGTTATCTTTTGCTACAGAATTTTTAAACCAGGTAATAGTGAAATGCCCTAGAGCTGGGCTGTACAAACATGCAGGAAGCTGGCTGGCCCTGCTCGATTTACCGCTGTGGATGAGCAACACATTGCATATTAGCTCCAGGATGTGCCTTTGTATTTGAAATAGAGAAGACTAAGGGATTATCAGTGTAAAAGAAGGATAAGTAAGTGACAAAGGGGAGGGAAGAAATTCAATATATCAAGCAAAAAGTAATCCATACTGCTGTCCAGTAACAGCTCTAACCATGGTGCTAGAAAACCAACACTGAAAGTGTATAAACAGTCACTAGAGAAAGCCAACTTTTTGGAAGTCTTAGACCCAGATCTTCCTTTCATAAATGATGAAAGAAATAACCAGACTTTACTTCCAAATATTTTTAAGCTAAACGTATACAGTATAAGTAACAGTCAGACAATTAATGCATAAACACCTGAAAATACTGTAAGTACATAAAAAAAAGATGAAGAATGTTCAGTAAAGTTGATATGGGTTCCAGAAGAAGTAAGATCAAAATAAAACCCCCAAGCCCAGAACTCATTAAAAAAACCAAACACCTGACAGTGAGACTATTAATGGAAAATTCTCCCAAGGAGAATTAAGACCATTTAAACTCAGAAAATAAAGTTATAAACATATAATGAAACAGCGGATGGATAAATTAGGCTAATCAGCACATCTTTTTTGACTCTTTTGCCTATTAACTTCCTATATGTTCATGGAGATAAAATTAATGTTTATTCTATGTGTTTGCTGCTGAAATTCAGATTTGATTAGTGGACGAGCACTGGGAATCACATTCTCTTACATGCTCTTCAAACTCCATGGCAAAAACTGCTTTTGTGGCAAGCAACAACCACGCTGTTACCATAGCTCATCAAGCAGATCATTTTCTCAAATACACTATGCTTGATCTAAGGAGGGAAAAGCAGGCAAAAAGCATGCTCCTCTTCTGACCTGCTTTTAACTGTCATAGCCAATACCGTCTCTAGCTGGCAAAGTACAACCAGCCACTTTGCTGAATCAAATTCCACTATTTACACCACAACTGAATTTGCCAGTCTGTTTGTAGACGGCAAATCTAATCATGCTGTATAAAAAGCAAGGAATAAGAAAACGGCTGCTATTTTTGCTTACCCATGACAGTTTCCGGACCGATACATATGACAAAAGGAATTTTCTTGGGTTGCTCTGGACTCTTACACTCTCAGATCCGGTTCTATTTTCCAAACCTGTAGAGTAGTCCTTGTGTATCTCCTTATAGTAAAATTAAAGATCACGGGTCAGACCCTCAGCTGGTAGAAACCACTCTTGCATCACCATGTTAAAACAACGTAGAACCAGCTGAGGGTCTGCTGGAGTGGAGTTTGATTTTTCTTCCCTATGCAATATCATTAATCAATGCAGATTACCCAGATTGAGTAATACATTATACCATTAACCATAACAGTATTATTAACCTAAACATAAAGAGTAGAATACCCCAGAATAAACAGCGACATGTTTACTTCAGCAGGAAGCCTAAACTCAAATTTCTGACACAATTCAGTTCAAAAGCTTTTCTGGCTCAAACTAGTTTTGAAAAAGAGCACTGCATCAAGTAAACAGAGGGCCATTTCATTGACGGAAGACCTTCTGGGCATCTAACAAAGCAAAGCATGTTTTCCAAGATCTGAAAATACATGTGTTACAAATGCAGTATTTTAGGGAGGAAAATCTGGGGGAACAAACCAGGAAATACTGCAAGGGAATTGGTGGAGCTGACCCTACAATGCCAGTGTAAATTGTTTTTGAGGAAAAATGAGAAACTATGCCAAACAACATACCGAATTACTCTCCACATTATTTTACAAGTGCTTTGAAAGACGATGGTAGTTAAAAAGTAACCTCAACTGAAAGGCATCCAACAGCTGAAAACAAACTAGTGGCTTGTTTTCTCTTCTTGTGGTGTCCATTTAATCAGTTCAGAATTAGGCTTCTCTTCTTTTCAAATGACATGGCCATGTGCAAGAATCTCTTGGAAATGACTGAAGTTCAGGAATATAGTGTACTGTCTATGTATTGCCTGTCACTCTGGCATTGAAACATCTTTTAATCTTGGTCTGAGCTGCTTCTGCCCAAAAGACAATCCACTCACAGAACCTCATGAAAAAGATTCCCTCAAAACCCAGAAATCCCTCTATCCTCTATGCTAAGAGCATAAGGAGAAAAAAAACCTTTTCTTATTGTTCTTTCTTTTCTCTTTCTGTGTATAGCAGAAGTTACAAATCACAATGAATTCAAAGGTAATGTTCCAAATATCAATTTTTATTCCAGCATTTCTTCTTAACCTCAGATTCAAAGATTTATGGCTGTCATATCCCTCAAAGGTCCAGCGTGATCACTTAATCTCTCTATCTGCATAGTATAGGTTGTCCAGTTGAAAACCTTAGGATATGCATTTGTCTGTATGAACTATGATGTATCTTTCAGAATGAAAGTAATTTGACTCTTGACACCCTAATTAATGCCACTGGTTAAATTCTTGCAGTGGAAGAACAGTGAAACAAGAAGTTTTTTTCTCCTGACACCCTTAACATACACAGCCAGGAACTGTTACAGTCCTGAGCTGGTTTTAACTAGACCAAACCAACAGGGCCAACTCCAACAGATCCATACTGAACCATAGCCCTCTTGACCTGACTGGTCACACCTGCATGGCATACTGGTGCAGCGTTTTACCAAACACTCCTATCGGTGCACTCAGGCTTCCCAAAAGGAAAGCAATACTCATATCTTCATATTGTATCAGATTACTTCACTTGATAATAGTTACTGTGATATGAAAACGCAGTGGGTTTTGTTTCTGTTCTGGTTTCTTGGATTTCAAGTAGCTAGTGCAACACTTCTTTGCAATTACCATGCACAGATGGTTGTAGAGTTCCTTGAAAAGTTCTGTATTCTTTTGTCTCCATGCACATTTTTATCTAATTTTAACTTTTCTATATTAACACAAAGCATTGTGCCCAGTAGTTTAATGTTTCCGTAACAAAATTTCATAATGAAGACTTGACATTTCTCAGACTTACTGGCACAGTTAAAATTAAAAGGAAAAATCAACTTTTTAAAATGGGCTATTTCAATCTTTTCCTATCTCACATTGCTAACAATGCAGATATCTTCCAGGGAATCTTGTGCTTTGCAAGTAAAGCAGAATGCCCTAGCCCACAGTTTGTTAATATACCTCCCAAATTACATACGTAAAAAGCATTTTATATTACTTTTATACAGCTCCGAGGCCATTTAAAGTCTATCTTCAACCTTCTAATATCAAAATGCACCGGACTCACTTCAGAGTGCATATTTCTTTCAACGCAGTGATGTATATTGAGAGGTAAGAGGGAAAATGACAATCCAGAAAAGTGTAACAGTTCCTTCATGGCTTTTTCTTAATTCATTATAAATGACTATTTTATCATTTTTGACTAGCTAAAGCAATTATGCATTGTCAACATATGCAAAAGCAGAAGAAACTGAATTCACATTAAGGTTTCACAAAGCGCAAGTGGCACCAATGATAACCAGGTAACTGTTTAGCCCTGTAAGCAAGAGCACCGATACCAATCCGCAAGAGCTGGCTTTAAGACTCCTCTCGCACAAGGGCTCAGACAGACACCGTGGGTAATGCTGCAGCAGCTGGTCGCGAGGATCCCACCCAGGTTCACTCGGCCCTCTGCTCCCAGACACTGGTCCCACAGCCACACCGCAAGAGGCAGATGTGGGTCCCAGCTCCTCAGCTGCCACTGCTCCCCACTGAATGCGACAGGTTCAAACCACCTGTATTAAATCAGAGCTGTAAACTTCCCTGGCTGTGTTAATGACTACAGCAGGCGGCTAACAGCAGCAGCACTTGAGGAGCCAGCCAGCACAGACGTTAACTTCTGCTGGCCCATCTCTGGGAGCAGTTACCTTCAGCAAAGCCCTGGGCAGATAGCTGGGGCAGTAATGCATTACAGCCACGCTGTTACATCAGACAGAGCTTGTCTGTTAGACCCTTTAATATCCTCACTGGGGAGCTCTGACAGATGAAGTTCCTTGCAGTGCTCCCTCCTTGTCTGATCAATCCAACATTCCTGCTTGCCTATCTGAATTCAAGAAGCTTTTACGATTGTGTTTTGAGGGTTTTCTTATGGCATTTTGATGATGATTAAGATTCTTCAGGGTTAAAATTCTGCATTTTTTTTGAAAGCAAGTTCAAGGTGCGACTAACTGACCGGACCCTAAAAAATTTAGAATCAAAATACTACCACAAAAACCAACAACAAAAACATACAACAACAAAAACATACAAACAGAAGGCACTGGTCACTGTCACAGAATGGTAGGGTCTAATACATTGCTATTGAAAGAAGGAACAAGTCTTCACTTGGCTCTTGCGCAACAATAATTTCAAAGGGAAATTATAATTTCAGTACCTGCACTTAAGGGCATTTCTTATATATTATATTTTCAGCGTACTTCGCAATCTGGTTATAAATACAGCAGACTCATTTAATTGACTTTTTTCCCATTGTTTCCAAAAATTAAATTTTGTGAAAACTGAAATCTTGCCTCAGACTACGTTAGTTTTGCTGAAAATGGACAGAGGGAAGTCAAAATCATTTCCACTTCCTTGTTTCATTTCAATGCTGAAACATTTTATTTTACGGAAATTAAAAAGAAAAAAAAAAAAGAAATGCTAATAATATTACAATCATACATATATTTTTAAGTTTCGACAATACTGACCCCAAATAATTTGATACTTAAAAAATGTTTTGTATTCATGGAGAATTTTCCCATTTTCAGTTTTTGTTCACACTTGGAATGAAAACAAGTAGTCAAAATGTTAACACTGCAACAACAAAAAGCGATCCTTTTCCTAAGACATACAGACCAGAAACTGATGTAGTCACAAAGCAGACAAATAATAAGTATCATTACAACTCATGCCAAATTTTATGTAAACATTGGCCAGTTGTTTGTTTACAGATTATTTAGCTCCTGTCAGTAATGTTAAAGCACCTGATATGCATTACGGAAAGCCCATGAGATATAAAAAGGGCATTTTAAACTGAACTTCCAAGTCAGGATCTGGACACAGAAAGATTAACTCGCTGTTAGATAGGAAATCTATGCAAGCCAGAAATCTAGTTCTGCATCCCATCCCCCCTCAGAATACCAGTTCCAGTGCCTTAAGCCACATCACCATCAGTCCTAGCTATCTGAGCGTGGAGCCAATAGCACTGCTCTGTATTTCACCAGATCTGCATTTGGTGCATTATTTATAATTTTATTACTTCAGTTGATCAAAGTAATGGACTAGATGTTGACTTTTTAGCTGTTTTGGCAGCCTTGTTGGAGGAACTTGAAATTATTAAGCAGATGTTCTGCAACATAACTGGGGGCTTGTTTTGCTCTAATGAGATACAGTATTTGTTACAATGAAGGAAATTGCTTGCGGATTTGCTATAATGCATTTTACATACACTGGGTTACATTTATATTGGAGTAATGAAAAAAAAAATACAGTAAAAGTCTATATTACTTTTCAGATCTGATGATGTCACCAGACTCATATTATATTTGAAAAAAAGATCAGGCTCAACTTTTTGAGGTCTGTTTCTGTTTTTATACTTGATATCCACCTCAGTGGTGTAATGGATCCAAACAGTTAGCTCTTTGTGATCTCTCTCCAGAGGGATCGCTGTACCGTTTCAGCAGAACCAACCATAGTGAGTTGCACCTCAGTATTTTTAGGCCTCTGACCAAAATTATTCAGAAGCAGATCTCCTCTCTTTGCAGATATATGAGCAAAATTAATGCACAGTTTCTCTGGCTCTTTCAAACTTAATTTTAAATTTGTGGCGTTTGGATTTAAATTCAGAGTTATACAGTGCAATATGGAAAGCAAATTAACAACTTCACAAGTTGACTCTGTGGACAAATGCCAGAGATTTGTATCTATCTGGGTGTAAGAGGGAGGACTGATCCAGAAAACTATTAGCAAGAATTGTCTCTCCTTTGTAAAAGACCTCAGACTGTGGCTTAGATATTTATTATGCGCCGTGCTTATAAAACTTCCAAAATGTCTAATGGAAACAGAGCACAATAGAAGCCAGTTCTGCTTTTCATTTTATATACTACCACTGGGAATCTCTTTCTTCTGATGTCCATCCATTTTATAAGCTTTTCTTTCACAGTGGGTAAGATTTTCCTTGCTTTGAAAATAGTAATTCATCATAAGGAGAAGGAATATCACAAGCATATATAAATGCCAGTCCAACTACTTATGCTGCCTAAATTGGCAAAATCTTCTTAATTCCCTTCATATCACTCAGCACTACCAAAAACCTCCGTTCAAAACATTAACAGAATACTCCAGAAACACAGGAACGCCTATATTTAAATAATAATGTGCAGCACAAGCACCCACATTCATATTAATAAGTAACCTCATTTTTCTAGCAAACAGTTACATCAATGAGAGTTGTAAACTCTGTGCTCCTTTGAAATACCGGGAGATGAAGTTCGAAATTGTCAATCTGAGGGCTTTTAAAGGAATGCCACATTAAAAATTAGGCTATAATACTTAACCCTTATGAACCCTCTGTACTAGTTTATCTTTACAACCTCCCATTCCTCCCCCACTCTTAAAGGCTTGCAGAGTGAGTCCAGACTAAGACTGAGCTTGGTGAGCCTCCGTACTCAGCTTCAGCCACAGGGACTCACCTTGCAGGCTTTCATCTTATGCTACAAAAGAAAAGATAAAGTCTTCTCCCTCATAGCCCACAGAAAGAGGTTTTATCAGAGTAAGAGAGGCTTAAGCAAATGACTTTGACCTTGTGTTTGCCACAGGCTAAAAGTATGGATATTACCAGTTAGCGTGTTTCTAGGGATGTACTTTTGTTAAGCAGCAGTAACTCACAAGCATGTCTTAAACTTTCCCACTACTGTGGCTCAGAGGCAGACACTGGGACAGCCCCTCCAGAAGCAACCCAGGCATCTCTCTAAACTGGTAAGACTGCAATTATGGCCTTACCTGGGGGAGCTCGGATTTTCTAGTTCAGGCAAAAATTGCTCATGCTTTAAGTGCCCTACACCATGCTTAAACGTCAATCACCAATAAGCCACCTACTATTAAAACACAGCAGCAGAAGACTCGACAGATCTGAAACCTAACGCCTTCTGTACTTGAGCAGGCTTCCTAAACTTTTCAGCTAGCTACAACTTCTGGACTTGTGAACTCGCACCACACTGCTATTGATAACTATGATCAAAGCTTCTGGCCCCACTTGCAGACTGACCCAAACCCCAGCTTCAGAACTGATGAGTTAAAGCGAGCACATTTATAATCAGGTGAAATCCACAAATTATACTGGAACCAGAACTTGCGTATCTACCTTTTCAGTATACATAGGTGTTAATTTCCAAAATCCGCACAATGCCATAGAAATTACATTAAGAAAACAAATATTTGCATGTAAATATTCCAGAAAGTGCAAGTTCTACTGCTGAGAGTGTGCATAAGCAACTTTTGAGTGCACAAAGGGAAACTGTGAACATAAATGTTTAGATTCACATTTTACTCTCTCTGAAGTTAATGTTATCAGCTGATACTAGAATAGGCTCAAAATGAAAAACCATAAATGAAAGGTATTTTAATATGTAATTCTTTCAACATAATGAAAAATACTCGGAAGAAATCAGTCTCCCAAAGTAGATGGGAAAGAGCCTGTATTTACTAGTACCCCTTTTATAGGTTTTTCTCCAGGAGTTACTTCAGTGTTTGGAGGTTTTTTGAATTAGGAATACATACACTATTTTGATTTTTTAGAACTGTTAATACTTAGAAGGTTCAAAAGTAGAATAAACGTTTCATTTAGCAGTCACAATTTTAATTGCTCAGGAACACACACAGTAAAACAAAAGACAGAGATATTTTGGGGAGGACCAAAGACAGAAGTAATTTGGTTTCTGACATGGTCCTAAAACCCCTTCTTTGTGTACTTGTAATTCTTCACAGAATGAAAGAAAACTCTGAATCCCACGTTTATGTGCCGCTGCTTTCCGAGTCCCTGCCTGTACACTCACCCAACAGAACCGGGCCCAGACCCAGCAAACTCCTTGAACTGTTGAACAGAGTAGAGAGCGCAGGTGGGCTCTTTGAACCGAGTCCTCTTTTTTCAAAGAAACTGTGAAAATTTCCAGTGAGGTCCTGAGCCTCCATGGAATTAGGTACGTACCAATTCTCTGAATACACAGAAATCGATATTATCAACCTGCAACAAAATTTTGCAGGATCAGACCTCAGTTCTGTTCACTTTTTTAGTTACATGGTGAATTTTCTTCTAAATGACCTCATCCAAAAGCCACTGAAGTGAATGGGAAAAACTCCCACTAACCTCAACAATTCTTGGCCCATTAGGACCTATAAAAAGTCATATTTATATTACTTTCCTTTACCTTCAGCAGCAACCTGACTGGGAGCTCCGCAGCCTGCTACACACACAGCACTACATTAGGACAATCACTGTTGACCAGAGCAGATAAATGTGAAAGCTTTTTTGAAATCAAACACACGGAAAATATTATGAAACTATTTAAAACCCTTTGAAATGCGTAATTGAATCAACAAAAACTATTTCTACATATAAACTGAGGCAAAGATAGTAATTTTTAAAATCTCAGACAGCTTGATAAGTGTTTTTTAGTAGGGAGCCTCTTTTCTACTTACCAAACTCGCTTTATGTATTTTCTCCCTATGTTTCAGTTGTTCATTTCTTCTTAAACATGAAAAGAATATTTACCAGGCATTTTTCAGTTGTGCCTTCTAGGTTAACCAGGCTACACTGCACAGAAGAAAGTGTTTAAAAATCAAGAATGTATACTTGATGTTAAAAATTGAAAATTGTACAAGAAATGTGTTGAATAAATGTCATATATTTAACAACAAAGATGGAACACATGTTGATAATCCTTTGCTTAATTGTTGCCCTGTTTATTCAATATTCCCCAAAGTTAATGTATACCATGTTAAAATGATTACACAGTCTCGACCTTGCAGCTCTATTTTATTCTCCAGACTGTTTCATGGATCTGAGAGACATGGCAGGATCACTGGGGTTTGTGCAAGAAGTGCACACCTGCAAAACACTGCGAGCCCTAAGTTTTCCCCCATTCTAGTGCATTATGCTACAAAACACGGTTGTGCAGATCTGCGTGACAAGGACTCCTAGGACTACAATCATAAAACTTGTAAAAAATAGTTTCCTTGTGAAGCTGTAAAATACATCTGTTCAGAGGATCTGAGCCTGCTTGTCTCTGTCTGCTACAAAAAGAATCTACCACCAAAAAGAACAGATTTAGAAGAATTCAGACTAAGATTCATTTTTCATATCCCAAAAGAGGTGTAGGAATAAGGATAGGATGCCCTCGTTACATTGGTTTTTTGCTATAAAGAAGCCAAAGGAAGCAAAAGATTTTGATCCAACAGCAAAGGCAAATTTTTGGAGTGACATTTTGGCTCTGAAGCTTAACGAAGGACTTTTCCCATGGACAACAGGAGGAAAAAAAAAAAGACAATATCAGCTCAAAGAAGACTAAAGCATCCCAAAGCACTTATTCTACATAGGTACTTGTCTACAGTAACCATGCCAGTGCAAACAGCACTAAAAAGTGTGAAAAAAGATCCCTTTTGATAAGACAGTCTAGATACTTAATTTGCCCCCTGTTCTGCCCTTTATCTTGACAAACCCAACATACCAAAGGATCTGATGCTACAAAATGAAGTGGAGATTCAAAAAGACTACAATTCTACCACTGGCCAAGGTTGCCACACAACCCTTGCTAGAACTGATGAAAAAGAGGAATCAGCATTATCTTTATTTCCTAATTCATACATGGCAGAGGTTTTGGCTCTGAGAAAGTTGTGCTTGGCACAAGATCCAAAGTAGAGGACACAGAGAAGATGGAGACCAACTCCTGAAATTGCCCAAGGCTGGTTAAATTCCTAGGGTATGTTAATTTAAATCAACCTTGCTCTCTGCTAATTTTCACTCCTGGACGATCACTTCCATAACCACACTCTCTGATTCCCAGTAGGACTCTGCTTCTAAGGTATTCCCAAGCCCACCCTTACACAACCCAGACTATTCCCCAAATCAAAGGGATCCAAATCTTACGTTGTCTACGGGCAGCAAGTTTCAGACTGCTCTGCACAGCCACCGGACACAATGAAGCTATATAAGGAATATATATGTATTTTATATATATATATATTTTTAGATATTCTAGATATGTATTATATTATTCTATATATATATATAAAAGGACTGTTACAGATTATGAGAGGTCATATACTGTTGGTTCATGTAGTCCTGCTTATTAAAGACTTTGCTTGATAGTTAAGTCAGACATTGAGAAAGCTGTGATAAAGCTACTAAGTACTTTACACCAGTAGGCTGGGTTTTGTGGATCAAAGTATTCCACTGATTCATTTTTACAGGGTGATGTTGTTTTGTTCTGGTTTTTTTTTTTTTTTTAATTAATTTCTGAATATTGGGTGTCTGTATCTTGTTCCAAGGGCCACTAACAGGTAAAAATCTACTATAGAAATTCAACAAAGATTTTGTTTATTCATTTGCAGAAGAACAAATAAAAGTAGAGAATAGTATAGTGGAAAAAAATTGTTGTGGTTTTTGTTTTGTTTTTTATTTGTTTGTTTGTTTGTTTTCAGTTCAAGTCATGAGTGAATGCATTTGCACGGCATTTCTCAGAGATGCCTGCACAGCATCAGGTAATTTGTGGATACTGCAGACATGAATATTGATCTGAACCCATGGAGGTCTTGCTATTGGCAGCGAGCGGAGGGAGTCAAGACAAATTTTATCAAAGTAGGCTTAAAAGGATCTATACCACTCACTTCTACACGTGCTTTGCAAAAATCAAATCTTCCTTCTACATTGTATTCTAGCCTAACAATCTTCATTACCACACAATCTGGATACAATTTTGTTTCTAAATCTGAGCCTGAAAGCCACAACATCCGTTCGTAACGTTCTGCTCCCACCAAAGGAACTAAGAAGTGTGCTTTGAAAGGAGGGCATAATTCTTCCTGAGATGTTTACCCAACTCTCAATGCAACTAGGCAGGTCAGATACTCTAAAATAAAGCAGTAAATATTGGTCACCTGGATACAGAAGACAACGTCTCTTCTACAGCAAAGCTAGGCTAAATTTATCTAAACTCTGTAAGATTAGGACAGATATGGCTTGTCAGCTCATCTCCTTTCTCTCACTTCCCTGTCTTCTTAAAAATACATTCTGTTTACATGGTTTACATTCGAGTCCACTTTGGAGCGTACTGTGTTTACTGCTGAATGATAACTTTTGATGGATGCCATTTCCCATTTTCCTAAAGGCACTAACAACCTTTTCCAGTTCTTGAGTGTCATCCAGGTGTCCATCTATAAATACCCAAATCTTCTTGCTCTTCTCCTTCTTAACCCTTTTTCCCCTCCAAATAGCAAGTAGAAAAGTGGGGAAATTGAGGTATGCACAATGAACTAGAAACATTACAACACATGGTACATGTGACCTATTACAGGGAAATGGCTGACTTCATACAGCAGAGTATGGTCCCTGCTTAAAGTAGTACAGTTAAAAAAATACGCATTATTATTTGAATTGTGACAAATCACAGAATCCCAGGTAAAAGCCAGGCTCTGATATCGCTACGTTTCTTACAAATGCAAATCAAAACATGTATATTAATAAAATTATATAGGAAGAATAACTATAAAAGGGAAGTTGCCATGTGGAAGCATTAGGTTTCCATACATATAAGCATCTAAGCATATTTTTTATTAAAGCTTTCTATAGAAGTAGTTACATATTTCAGTAATACACAGGATATTTACAATTTCCAGGTCAAGCTCAACACAACAGATGTTCAGGAAGCAGATTTATTGATGAAGTCAAAGAAATGTCTCAGATACTTTAGCACAGCCATAGTCTTAAAGCTTTGCAAACTTCCATCTGCCTTCTCTTGTGAACCATTCACAAATCAGGAATAAAGGGGAAAAAAGGGACATAGTATAAATGAACTTCTTGTTCTACTGCATTTCAATAAATCCTAGTCTCAAAAGTGAGCAGCATTTCAAAGAGATTTCAGTTAAAACGAAACAGAATTTTCAGTAATGTGTGAAAAATGGATATTTCACTGCCTCGAATAGGATTTCTAATGAGTATAAAGGAAATCAGAGCTCATATTCCATCAGAATTCAAGAGAAATTGTATGTCTGTAGTGCTTAAGCTCCTGTCAATAATTTCAGGTATATGCTTCAGGATGTCCCACCTTATACTAATCTGCTACTGGCTTACTGTTCAGTTTAATGTTACTCATTTGCTAAGTAACTGTTCCTGAAACAGCTAGAGATTAAGACTGATCCAACTTAAAATTAGCCCAACAGATAATAGAAAAGGCTGAGCAAAGCAAATTACAGTATGTTTCATGTGTCTACTCATGCTGAAGCCACCAGTTCTCATAAAATACAAACAGGACAAAGTTTTCACTAAATTTTTGCAAATTTGTTTCCTAAATCTCAAATTATGAAAGATCATAACCCTGAATAAAAGTGCATGTGAAATGTACATGTGAACAGCATGTAGAAGGGAATTATATCAGCATAGTTGTTTAACATTTATTTTAATTGATAGGCATAGACTTAGACTTTTGGTTTGCAGGAAGGAACTGAGACCAACTCCTAGACAGCTGGGGTTTTTTCTACACACATACTACAAACAAGGAAAAAAACAGGTGGTAATAAGCCTTTTGGTTTTTTGTGATTAAATGTAAGAAAGCCAATTCTGTTATTACTTATATTCTATTATTACCTATCGTTAGAGAAGTGTTCACTATTTGACTTGTAGCTAATCAACAAATGCAAACACCACCCACTCATTACATTTCAAACCTCCCAAAACTCTGCCTGTTGCCTCTTTGATGAATCTGTCTGGCTACAGCATTTCACATAAAACAGGAGTAACAAAAAAATTGTCATAGAAAATACACTGCATGCAGTTACAGTACAAGCTTCAAGAACAGCTAGCCACAAAATGGAATAAAAGCAATCAAGAAGATTTCTAACAGGTAGAGGCAAAAAAAAAAAACCAGAGAAGTATGGTCTGTTGCGATGAGAAATGAAGACTTCAAACAGCTGCCTCACTGAATATAATACCTTGCAGCTGGATGAACTGCAGCACAGCTGGATTATTTCTTGAGATACTGTGTACGTATTCAAACATCTGTATGTTCACTAACTAGAAGTAACTTACTAGAGAAAGTATAAATAAAACAGTAAAACTTCTTGTCCTTTGGGTGAAAAAATTAGGTTGTCAAAGTATTGCACACAAAACTAAGAGAATACCAGTTCAGCACAGCATATCCTGAGCCACAAGGAACTGGCAGTTACAAATCAGGAAAGACCAAGAGTTCATAAACTGGGACTACGTTACCTTTGCTTCTCAAGGACTGCACTCCTCTAGCCAAGAAATCACAGGCAATCAGGAAACATGCACTAGGGCCTACTTTACTAATCTTACGCAAGGATGAATTCTCCAATTACTCTAAAGTTCCACTTCCAGTTAACCTAAAAAGGTGACACGAATGTTATGTTCCTCTGTATATATCAAACTTTACAATGCTTCTGGAATGGTTTTATATTAAGATGTAATGAAATCCAACAATGGACACTGCATGAATGCTTGCACTAATAACATGCATATAAACAACATATATCTAGAATTTGTTTATACACACATCTCACAATTCTAATGGAAGAAAAAACAACACACTAAACCACTGAAAACAAGTATAATATATTCAGGGTTGGCCCAGAATATTCACTGATTTGCAACATTACACAACACCCAATAGGCCTCATTTATATCTGGCCCCAAAACTTTTTGCAAAATTATTTGTGCGTATTTGACAGCTATATACAAATAGTCACATGTAATAACAGAAAACTTAGAATCAACGTCTAAAAATCTGACAAGACAAGAGAAGTGTTACTTGTCCGAATTTTGATATTCATTTAGCAGACTTACAAACACTCCCAGGAAGGGCTGTCCTGGGGTTCACCAGTCCTGGTGGATGATCAGCTGAATGGAAAATGCTCCACAAAGCATCTTATTGATGAGACTTCAGAATTGAATAAATGGTTTCCTCACAAGCCTATATACCCTTGTCTGCACAAAGCCCAAGCAAATGAGGCAAAACCTCCCAAACCCTGAAACATCAGCAACACCGCTCCAAGCCTACAGCTGGTTGTCGAGGATCTGTAGGCAGTTTCTGTATTGTCCTGTTCACTGTACTCCCTGTAACAACCCTCTGCAGCCAGCCCTCTCTGACTTCTGAGTACTCCATTCCAGAAGCGCTTAATGCTACTTACACCTCTCAGTACCTGACCAAGATTTTTAAAAGATCAATTAGGCTTTTCCTCCATTTTATAATTACTTAAATCGTATTCATCAGAGCTCATTCAGTGTCTTCAGTGTCATCAACTACCAGCAGACTGGAGAAGTTTCTTAGCAACTTAACATCTTAAGTTGGGCCACTACATTTTCATCTGTTATGAGAAGCTATTTCGTCATTCAAAATGAGTGAAATCTGTTGTTACAAATCCAGCAACAAAAAAACCACAAATAAATAAATGTAGCAGCCCTGCATTACTCTTCAGTCTCCATCCTAATACCAAAAATGAATTCAGTCTAAATCGTAAATGCCTCTTATCTGACACAAAGTACTGAAGTTGCAGTATTTGCTAGACACTTGTAGAAGTTATACATTTAATTTTCTTCAGAGCTTGTATTTTTCACAGCTGTAGCTGGGAGACATCTAGAGCTAGAAGTCAGGTTACTAGAAGGTATTTTAAAACAAAAGTAAACTCACAAAGGATTTTACAGCATGCACAGATCTACCTCTACAGCGAGTTCTCTGAACACAACACAGGCTTCAGGATGGAGCGCTGACATGAAAGTCATTTTAGAGAAAGAGTACCATGAAGTCCAGCGTAAGAAATATGCAGACCAAATATCCTTCCATCCATTCAAAGTTTGGATTCTGATACATCTCAGGTAAACAGAAGCCAGCTGAAATTGCCCAACTGCCCTGCCACAAGGCTGGGTGCTGACGCCCGGCGCCTGTCAGACTCTTTCACTCCAGTTGATTTTGAATCATTCATTAGGGTGCCCATCAGTAGTTAGGTTGGGCAACAACGGTGTCGGGGGAGACTGGGGACCCATTTTTCCCTCCACAGAAAATGCGGCAATGACACTAGTGCCATTTCATATACGCTACTGCTGCTTTCAGCTACAGGAATTTCTATTCCAGTTGAAACTCAGCTGGACTTGAACCCTACTCCAAAGAGCAATGTGGTGTACAGGCTCTGCACAACTTTTGTCTTGCAGCAATCAAATAGAAAAATAAAGAGAAGTTCGTAAGAGGAAGCCAGATCTGGCAATCAGAAGGAACCGAATGAACTCTGCCAGGCCTTCCAGAGATCCCTCTCGCTGCCAGAGTTCACCTTCTCTGGCCGACCCTGCAGATCCGGCGCAGGTGAAAGGCGCTGCCCTCGAGGCCAGCCCGCCTGCTAACAGCAGGGAGCAGAGGCCTCTCCACGCATTCTGCACAGGCTTTCAGGTTCCAGCAACTATCTGCCAGCAACAAACTATTTAAACAGCTTTCAAGATCTGAGCATGGCTCTGTTCCTAGAAACTCGTCTGGCTTGATACAGCGTTTCCAGCCAAAGACGTCTTGACTCTTCCAAGTGGAACTAAATCATCTGTACAGCCACCATGATGATGATCCTTTAGCCACGTCCTCATTCCTATTACTACCTTTGTTCGCTAGCGTCCACTGAGCTCTCACACAAGTTAGAGCTGCATATGTAAAATAACACATACATTTGAAAGAGCAAGAATTCCCGCTGTCAGTGCAATGCAGGTAAACAAGTGTGCTGCCCTGCAAACAAGCGCACTCACCTGAAAGGGGAACACTGAAACTAGAGCTGGTTTTCAACAAAAAGCAAACAAAAACATCATTTGGAGGAAAGGCTTGGTCAAGTCTGCATTTTGGAAAACTTGCCATTAAAATTTTGCTCTAAAATAACAAAATGGGGAAAAAAAAAATCAAAGAAGAAAACAGAATCATTTCCATGAAAATTTTGCATTTCTTTTACTGTGAGGGAAGGGGGCAAAGCTTCAATATCTTTCAGGGACAAATCATGTCTGACTTTCAGTGGACCAGGCTCTAATTTGCAAAAACCTCTTTTTTTCTCTTTTTTAAGAAAGTGAAATTGCCTCTCAGGAGAAAATGCTCAAACTTTGCAGTATTTTTCTGCTTGTAAATTGCTATGGTTAGAAGGAAGGAAAAAAGCCAAGTCCCCAAAGAATACATTTTTAGCTATTTCAAGTTTTACACACCGGAGATGCCATCACAGGTCCTCCTAGACTTCAAAGTCCTCCTCCACGTGAGAAGCAGGCAGAGGCAGCCCTGCCAGCGGCTCCCCTTGCCCGTTACCATGCCAAAGAGCAGCACAGGCCGGGAAAGCCGAACGTCCCTGCAGGACTCCGCACCTGAAGAGAGCGGAGCGCGCGGTGCAGAGCCACAGTGCGCTCTCTGCACGGGTACCCCTCCTACACCTGCCTGCCTGGCACAGGTGTAGTTCTAACTGCTGTAACAGAAACCCATGGCTAGGACTGCAGTATAAAATACTGTCTACTACAAAAGCCTGGCTGTCATTATCAAACAGAACTCAAAGCAAGAGGGCCTGCAGTTGACCAGGATTTTCTGCAGTTGTTGATTTGAAAATACTACATTTGACAATGTATTTTGGATGCATAAGACTACCCGGGTATCTTCCTGAAGATGAAATATCAGACAGAGATTTTCCTGGAGAAGACTTTATTTCTTCTTCAACTTTATACAGGATTTCTGACAAAAAATATCTGCAGTTGTCTCCGTCATCTCAAAAAGTGCAGTTATTCTTCATTAAGAGAGACTCCTGTTATCAGATTCCCAGTGAGTTATCCTTTTCAATGAACCAGGAGGTTTTCTCCTTTCAATAGATTATATTCATACAGCCATCAAAATATCAAACACTTTAGGGTATGGATTTTTTTCACCACAATTAAAAATAAAAGTCAGCTGAAATAAAGAGTTCAAATTAGAGTTCAATTATCAGAATGATTAAAATATTTATTCCTTCTGTAGATTTAAAGTTCCTTACAGGTTTTATGGTCATGTCACTGTGATGTTTTCTCTTTGTCACAACTGGATCCTTCCTCTCAAATCTTGCCCTTGAAGTCATTATGTGCTATTGGTTCTCCAACACAAACTAGGGTTTTTTCATTAAATACTCTAAATTCATAGGGTTTATAGTCCCTTTAGTATGGCTTTTTTAATAAAGACAAAAGTTTTTGTTGGAGCAGTAGCAGATAAAACAGGGATTAGAAATGCAGCTGCACCAATCTGAACAAGGGAGAAATAAAAATATGTATATTTTTTAAAAATAATAATAATCACACTTAACTCACCATCAGGACAGGGCTGTAAATTATGGTTTAGCTGCCCTTGTTGATCCAACATAAACATTAGGAGCAAGCATGCTATGCAGGGGAGGCAAAAAGAAATGATTGTGGCAT